>NC_084611.1:69989269-70171769 GCF_033978795.1 Nerophis ophidion
GCTAAAAAATACAGCTGAACTGTCCTGTTATGTCTGGGCGCTGACGTCCCACGTCACTTGGCAAAAGGCACGGCTTTTTAAAGGCACACACACACTCTGCACTCATGAAATGTCTCCCAACTGGATATGCTAGTTATTTAAAACAAACATTTTTCAAGTAACACATTAATTACAAACCCCGTTTCCATATGAATTGGGAAATTGTGTTCGATGTAAAGATAAACGGAATCCAATGATTTGCAAAACTTTTTCAACCCATATTCAGTTGAATGTACTACAAAGACAACATATTTGATGTTCAAACTCATAAACTTGATTTTTTTTTGCAAATAATAATTAACTTAGAATTTCATGGCTGCAACACGTGCCAAAGTAGTTGGGAAAGGGCATGTTCACCACTGTGTTACATCACCTTTTCTTTTAACAACACTCAATAAACGTTTGGGAACTGAGGAAACTAATTGTTGAAGCCTGGAAGGTGGAATTCTTTCCCATTCTTGTTTTATGTAGAGCTTCAGTCGTTCAATAGGCCGGGGTCTCCGCTGTCATATTTTACGCTTCATAATGCGCCATACATTTTCGATAGGACTGCAGGCCGGCCAGGAAAGTACCTGCACTCTTTTTTTATGAAGCTGAATGTGGCTTGGCATTGTCTTGCTGAAATAAGCAGGGGTATCCATGAAAAAGTCGGCGCTTACATGGCAGCATATGTTGTTCCAAACAGATGGGTAACTTACAGATGAGTAAATTACCCATGCCTCGGGCACTAATGCACCCCCATACGATTACAGATGCTGGCTTTTCAACTTTGCGTCGATAACAGTCTGGATGGTTCGCTTCCCTTTTGGTCCAGATGAAACTATGTCGAATATTTCCAAAAACAATTTGAAATGTGGACTCGTCAGACCACTGAACACCTTTCCACTTTGCATCAGTCCATCTTAGATGATCTCGGGCCCAGAAAAGCCGGCGGCGTTTCTGGATGTTGTTGATAAGTGGCTTTTGCTTTGCATAGTAGAGCTTTAACTTGCACTTACAGATATAGCGACAAACTGTATTTAATGACAGTGGTTTTCTGAAGTGTTCCTGAGCCCATGTGGTGATATCCTTTAGAGATTGATGTCGGTTTTTGAAACAGTGCCGTCTGAGGGATCGAAGGTCACGGTCATTCAATGTTGGTTTCTGGCCATGCCGCTTACGTGGAGTGATTTCTCCAGATTCTCTGAACCTTTTGATGATATTATGGAGCGTAGATGTTGAAATCCCTAAATTTCTTGGAATTGCACTTTGAGAAAGGTTGTTCTTAAACTGTTTGACTATTTGCTCACGCAGTTGTGGACAAAGGGGGTGTACCTCGCCCCATCCTTTCTTGTGAAAGACTGAGCATTTTTTGGGAAGCTGTTTTTATACCCAATCATGGCACCCACCTGTTCCCAATTAGCCTGCACACCTGTGGGATGTTCCAAATAAGTGTTTGATTAGCATTCTTCAACTTTATCAGTATTTATTGCCACCTTCCCCATCTTCTTTGTCGTGTGTTGCTGGCATCAAATTCTAAAGTTAATGATTATTTGCACAAAAAATGTTTTTCAGTTTGAACATCAAATATGTTGTCTTTGTAGCATATTCAACTGAATATGGGTTGAAAATGATTTGCAAATCATTGTATTCCGTTTAAATTTACATCTAACACAATATCCCAACTCATATGGAAACGGGGTTTGTACTTTATTTAGTAATTCTTTACATTTATGAAAGAGTATCTCTCTTTGTAATTGAATTTTTGATCAAGGAACGACTATAATTATTTCTTTTTAAAATAGATTCTCCAAACATTGTTAATTGATAAACTCTGTATTATCAGGATATGGTGTATTTGCTCTTGCAACAATTTAAAAATGTTCTTTTGTGGTCGAGTACCGAGGGAAGTTCATCTCAAGACATGAGCGAGACAAGAGACAGAAACCCTGTATAATTATCTTTACTATTTATCTGGCATTATATGCTCAAAATTTTATCAACAAAAAGTGCTGATAATGTTATAATTAATAAGTCCTAACGTTATTGTTGTGTGTTTTGTTGCAGACACCAACTGTTGATGTTCTATCTCAACATTCTCCAGATTCAGATGTGAGCGATGAACCGACTTCATCCCTCCAACAGGTTATTACTTGACTATTTTATTATCCATCCATCCATTTTCTACCACCTGTCCCTTTTTTGGGGTGGCGGGGTGTGCTGGAGCCTATCTCAGCTGCATTCGGGCGGAAGGCCTGGACAAGTCGCCACCTCATCACAGGGCCAACACACATAGACAACATTTACACTCACATTCACAGACCAGGGCAGTGGTTCTTAAGCTTGTTGGAGGTACCGAACGAGTTTCATATGCGCATTCACCGAAACCTTCCTTAGTGAAAAATAAAATTATGTTTTTTTTCAGATTCAAGACAAAGTTATATGTTTTTGGTAACACTTTAGTATGGGGAACATATTCTAAATAACAAAGACCTAGTTTGGAGTTGTTGGGACACTAGGGGAACATATTTGAAGTAACAAGGAATTAATTTAGAGTTATTTGGTTAGGGTTAGGGTTAGAGGGTTAGGGCCAGTTTTAGACAGATATGGTTATAATAAGGCCATGCCGAATAAGGCATTAATAAGTACTTAATAATGACTAGTTAACAGCCCCATGTTACTAATTTGCATGTTAATAAGCAACTAATTAATGGTGAATATGTTCCCCATACAAATGTGTTACGATTTTTTTTTTACTGGTGCACAAAATGAACCGTCCATGAACATCACCTTGTTCAAAGAACAATAATAATAATAATAATAATAATGTATTAGATTTATATTGCGCTTTTCTATTGTTAGATATTCAAAGCGCTCACAGAAAAGTGGGAACCCATCATTCATTCACACCTGGTGGTGGTAAGCTACATCTGTAGCCACAGCTACCCTGGGGTAGACTGATGGAAGCGGGGCTGCCAGTTTGCGCCTACGGCCCCTCCGACCACCACCAATCATTCATTCATCATTCATTCACCTGTGTGAGCGGCACCGGGGGCAAGGGTGAAGTGTCCTGCAACCCTCAGGTTTCTGGCACGGCCGCTCTACCCACTACGCCATGCCGTAGTGCATAAACTCACAAAAAATTACACACATGCAAATGAGTGTGACTTCTGCTGTTGCCGTATCCGCAATAAGCCGATACGGAGAAGTTTTTATTTATTCGATGAGTCGGGTGTGTCTTGACCTCCGCCGAACCCCTGAGCCCAACTCACCGAACCCCTAGGGTTCGACCGAACCCAGGTTAAGAACCACTGCAGTAGGGCCAATTTATTGTTGCCAATCAACCTATCCCCAGGTGCATGTCTTTGGAGGTGAGAGGAAGCCGGCGTACCCGGAGGGAACCCACGCAGTCACGGGGAAAACATGCAAACTCCACACAGAAAGATCCTGAGCCCAAGATTGAACTCAGGACTACTCAGGACCTTCGATTTGTGAGGCACATGCACTAATCCCTGTTCCACCGTGCTGCCCTATATCTGCTCAAAATTTGACACAACCTATACTTCAAAAGACATTTAATCCTTTTAACCTCTCACAGATCATTTTATATGACAACATTTTTGTAAGGGAACATCCATGTTAGTCAGTGTGGAATTTACAACTCATGTTTAGCAAAACAGGAGATGTTACAGATCAGCAACATTAATTTTATATGTGATCACTTGTCATGTACTCATATATATTGAACTAAAAAAGACTTCAGTGTGTTTCATATAAGGTCCTCATATTTTCTGAACCACATTAGTGTGTGTTACAATGTTTAATTCAAAGCTTTAAAATGAGTGTTTCAATCCAGGTCCTTATATTTTCTGAACCACATTTTAGTGAATGTTACATTCTTAAATAATAGTCTAAGAGCTAAAACGCTATAATAATCTTTACTGTTTATGTAGAATTATATGCTCAGAATATTATCAACCAAAAGTGCTGATAATGTTCATTAGTTCTGACATTATATTTTTGTGTTTTGTTGCAGACACCAACTGTTGGGGCTCTATCTCAACATTCTCCAGATTCAGATGTGAGCGATAAACCGACTTCATCCCTCCAACAGGTTATTATATGTCTATTTTTACTATATCTGCTCTAAATTTGACCCACCCTATATTTTGAAAGACATTTATTAATTATAATCTCTCACAGATCAGTTTATATGACAACATTTTCGTAAGGCTACATCCATGTTAGTCAGTAGGGAGTTTAAAACTCATGTTTAGCCAAACAGGAGATGTTACAAGTCAACAACACAAATTGTACATGTGAGCACTCGTCATGTCCTCATATTGTTTGAACCAAGAAAGACTTAGGTGTGTTTCATATAAGGTCCTCATATTTTTTGAACCAGGTTAGCGTGTGTTACAATGTTTAATTCAAAGGTTTAAAATGAGTGTTTCAATCCAGGTCCTCTTTTTTTCTGAACCACATTTTAGTGAATGTTACATTCTTAAATAATAGTCTAAGAGCTAAAATGCTGTAATAATCTTTACTGTTTATGTCAAATTATATGTTCAGAATATTATCAACCAAAAGTGCTGATAATGTTATAATTAATTAGTTCTGACTTTATATTTTTGTGTTTTGTTGCAGACACCAACTGTTGGGGTTCTATCTCAACATTCTCCAGATTCAGATGTGAGCGATAAACAGACTTCATCCCTCCAACAGGTTATTACATGTCTATTTTTACTATATCTGCTCTAAATTTGACCCAACCTATATTTTGAATGACATTTATTAATTTTAATCTCTCAAAGATCAGTTTATACTACAAATTTTTTGTAAGGGTACATCCATGTTAGTCATTAGGGAGTTTACAACTCATGATGACAAAAACAGGAGATGTTACAAGTCAACAACATAAATTCAACATGTGCTCACTCGTCATGTCCTCATATTGTTTGAACCAAGAAAGACTTAGGTGTGTTTCATATAAGGTCCTCATATTTTCTGAACCAGGTTAGTGTGTGTTACAATGTTTAATTCAAAGCTTTAAAATGAGTGTTTCAATCCAGGTCCTCATTTTTTCTGAACCACATTTTAGTGAATGTTACATTCTTAAATAATAGTCTAAGAGCTAAAATGCTATAATAATCTTTACTGTTTATGTAAAATGATATGCTCAGAATATTATCAACCAAAAGTGCTGATAATGTTATAATTAATTAGTTCTGACATTATATTTTTGTGTTTTGTTGCAGACACCAACTGTTAGGGTTCTATCTCAACATTCTCCAGATTCAGATGTGAGCCATAAACCGACTTCATCCCTCCAAATGGTTATTACATGTCCATTTTTACTATATCTACTCTAAATTTGACCCAACCTATATTTGGTAAGACATTTATTCCTTTTAATCCATCACAGATCAGTTTATATGACAACAATTTCGTAAGGGTACATCCATGTTAGTCAGTAGGGAGTTTAGAACTCATGTTTAGCAAAACAGGAGATGTTACAAGTCAACAGCATAAATTCTACATGTGAGCACTCGTCATGTCCTCATATTGTTTGGACCAAGAAAGACTTAGGTGTGTTTCATATAAAGTCCTCATATTTTTTAACCAGATTAGTGTGTGTTACAATGTTAATGTCAAAACCTTTAAAATTAGTGTTTCAATTCAGGTCCCTTATGGTGTGTGTTACATTCTTAATGAATTGTCTAAGAGCTGAATCATTATAATAATCTTAACCATTTATCTGGCATTGTATGCTCAGATTTTTATCAACAAAAAGTGCTGATAATGTTATAATTAATTAGTTCTGACATTATAGTTTAGTGTTTTGTTGCAGACACCAGCTGTTGATGTTCTATCTCAACATTCTCCAGATTCAGCTGTGAGCAATTAACCGACTTCATCCTTCCAAAAGGTTATTACATGTCTATTTCATTACATCCACTCTAATTTGGACACTTGAAAAATCCATAGATTCAAAATGGAATGTTGCAAAAATTACGATGGTATAAAACACACACCGGACTTTTGTGTTTTCTTACTGTAGCTACGTTGAACCCAAAGGTTATGTTTGCTTTGTCCTACTTCTGGTGCTTTTTACTGTACTTCTTATAACTCATTTTTCTTCAATTCAATTAAATGTATCTCCAGATCACAGAAATGCTGACAACGCTCCAGAAAATGCAGTGCCACTTGTTTACAGCCGGATTCTGCAGCGCTGTTTTCAGTGATCAAAGTATTGGCTTTTAGAACTGTTGTTGTGTGTCTGGGGAAGCACAGAGACGAATGTGTTTGCACAGGAGGCAAACCTGTTAGAATTGTGCCATTTGTTATCAAATATATTGGTAAGAAAAGTAAAAAATAGTTTGTGATTTTAAGTGACTTCTTCTGTAAGGCTACAATACATTATATCATTTCAATTAGTTTTCACGTATAAGCCGTACTTTCAAAATGTGGTGCTGCGCCACTTTCAGTTAAATTAAGAGGAAGACCTTGTTGTGCGATAATGAATGTGTCATTTGTAGTGGGGAAACATATTTCCATATGATTAAAACTGTTACTACAAATAAATCTTATTAAGAAATGCAAATATTATTTCTAGTAGGATTTTAACGACCTGCAGATATAAAAAGTGTTTGACTAAAGTTGTTGGCCTAGAAATGTAGTTTAAAGTTATTTAATTTTCCATTAGATATTGGATCTTGAATACTCCGACAATACAGATTTTGAAGATCAAACCTATGTTCCAGACTCAAAAGGCAGTTCTTCAGATACAAGTGTTTGCAGCAGTGATCTTAGAGTCATACAATGCCTCTCCCAAAATTTTTTGAAGGACACCTTCAAATCATTTGGGATAGTCAAAACACAGAGAGAAATCACCAATTCAAGCACACTTGGAAGTTTCAGTTCATCATTAGCAAGCAGTGGTCATAGTTCTTTAGAGACAGATTGCAGCTCTGATTCTGGTTCACTAACCGTCTGATTCCCAGGCCTGTAGGACCATTGGAAAGGCATGTCCCCATATGTCACGTTTTTGTCATGAGTCCTGATATGTCACTCAAACACGTATGTGTGTGTGTGTGTATGTGTGTGTGTGTGCGTGCGTGCGTGAGTGTGCGTGTGTGCGTGTCCACATCTTCCCACGTAACATTCCCAGCCATCAATACATCGAAGCAGGGTCAAACATATGGTTAACCTTAACCTATTTAGTTCCTCCCAATCGTTTAAATATGTTTTCGGGAAGTCTGGTTGTTGTTTCAAATGATCGTAAACATTTAAACTGTCAAATGACTGGTCAGATGCTGATCAGAGGACATTCTGAATCTTCGGTGTGCGACGATCGTAAACATTTAAACTGTCAAATGGCTGGTCAGATGCTGATCAGATGACATTCTCAAGCTTCCTTAAAAACTGAACTCAACCTGAACCCTCCTTTGTTCCCTCTTAACCAATTCCTCTTCAGATCTTAAACCCACCCTCTTCCTGGTTTAAACTCCACCTTCTTCCTGGTTAAACCATTCCCTCTTCAGGTCTTGGCGTCACCCTCTTCCTGGTTAAAAGCCCACCCTCTTCCTGGTTAAATCACTCCCTCTTCAGGTCTTAACTCCGCCCTCTTCCCGGTTAAAACTCCACCCTCTTCCTGGTTAAACCACTCCCACTTCAAGTCTTAACTCCACCCTCTTCCAGGTTAAAGCTCCACCCTCTTCCTGGTTAAAACCCACCCTCTTCTTGGTTAAAACTCCACCCTCTTCCTGGTTAAGACTCCTTCCTCTTCCTTGTTAAACCACTCCCACCTCAGGTCTTAACTCCACCCTCTTCCGGGGTAAGCCACACCCATTTGACTTTTGACCCTTGACATTTGACCTTTGAACTTGACCCCTCATAAATCATTGATTTATGACCCCTCATAAATCATTGATTTATGACCCCCCATAAATCATTTTTTGACAGAAGGTGTCCCCTTAAATTCTCTCACAGAGTTTGATGTTTACTATAATCTCTTAATAAGAAATGCCATTTTAAATGTGGACAAAACCAGCACTCAGAAATAAACACGACTTCAGTTGGGTTCCAAATCACTTTGTTACTAGTAGTTTGTCTGGATACTTACCAGAGTAAGCCCTATTTGGTTTAAGACAGCAGAGTGGTACAGCGGGAGCGTGCTGGGCCCATAACCCAGAGGTTGATGGATCGAAACCATCCTCTGCTAAGGTTTAGGTTTCAGGTGAATCTTTGACTGATTCTTGTATTGAAACAAAGGCCAACACCCATTCAGCCCACAGCTGTCTTCTCTAACTCTTTGGGAATTACATTCATGATTCCTGCAAAGGTGAGAGTTTAAACATCTTATAAGTCAATCTCAACAGTACAGTTACAATCCATCCAACGCCCGGAGAATACAGTGACTTGAACGAATGACAGATTTCACTGGTTTGTGCATGACATTTTCATGGAACCCAGCATTCATGATGTTGAAGCCTGAGGTCTTTCTATATGAGAACCCTCTAAATTTGGTGTTGTGTGTGCTCAGCTGAACATGAGCTGATCAAGTATCTTGCAAAATACTTCATGATAAAAACACAGGACCTTGCTATGATTTATTTCCCGGTTTATGTATAAAGGTAAGAAGTAAAGTCAAAAAAAGGCTTGTTTCTACCCTGTTTCGAACAGGGGACCTTTCACGTGTTAGGCAAATGTGATAACCACTACACCATGTAAACTGCTGCAAGAACTCACCTTTGTCAAGACTTAAAAGTTGATATTCGGCCGATGGAAAACATGTGGCTCGCAAGTCTCATTGCTGTTATTAGCTGCATTGCATTTCTTGCCTTTTGTAGATGTTGTTATATCCCTTGTGCACGTAGAATGTGTTCCACTTTGTAGCATTTCAAACGCTCTTCCTCTTAACCGAGTTCATGAACCCACATTGTTACGCAGGCATTGGTGGTTCAGTGGTAGAGTTCTCGCTTGCCATGCGGGAGACCCGGGTCCGATTCCCGGCCAATGCATCTGTTGCTTTTTTTAGATTTTAAATAATATTCATAAGGGACAAAAGCGATTTTTGTGACAACCGCAAGACACAGGCATTGCACTCAGAAGGCATATTGGACTCACCGAAGACTGAAGCAGAGTACTCCAAGTTACTCCCATCCAAAGACAATGACATTGGGCCATCGTAACAAGAGATTTTCTAATAATTAGGGGAGTAATGAATTATATTTAGAAGTCAGTCTCTGTGGCACAATTGGTCAGCGCGCTCGGCTGTTAATTGAGAGGATGGTGGTTCAAGCCCACCCAAGGAGACACTTTGCCACGAACATAGTTTGAGGGTTTTCTTGTACAGCCCGTGTCCTTCTCTAAATTGGCACAGTGGTTTCGAGATAAAACGTGTGCCACGTTTGCAACCGTGCTTGTTTAAAATAGTGATAATCAATGCTCTCCCCTCAAATTAGCTATCCGTTGAGTATAGGGTTATAGGCATCAAGTTGAAATCCATGATGTTCCAGGCGCTGTAGCTGTCAGTCAAGATGCCTGTTTGTTAAACGGGAGATGTTTGGCTGAAATCCTGTCAGTGTCTTGGTGTTTTTTCTGTATCACTTTCTCAGTTTGTTCTCAAACCACGTGAATGTGGGCCTAACTTCTATTCGTTTTGAATGAAATCCCAATGGATCCACAGAGTTTGATGTTGACTACAATTTCTTAATAAGAAATGCCATTTTAAATGTGGACAAAACCAGCACTCAGAAATAAACACGACTTCAGTTGGGTTCCAAATCACTTTGTTACTAGTAGTTTGTCTGGATACTAACCAGAGTAAGCCCTATTAGGTTTAAGACAGCAGAGTGGCGCAGCGGGAGCGTGCTGGGCCCATAACCCAGAGGTCGATGGATCGAAACCATCCTCTGCTAAGGTTTAGGTTTCAGGTGAATTTTTGACTGATTCGTGTATTGAAACAAAGGCCAACACCCATTCATCCCACAGCTGTCTTCTCTAACTCTTTGGCAATTACATTTATGATTCCTGCTAAGGTGAGAGTTTAAACATCTTATAAGTCAATCTCAACAGTACAGTTACAATCCATCCAACGCCCGGAGAATACAGTGACTTGAATGAATGACAGATTTCATTGGTTTGTGCATGACATTTCCATGGAACCCAGCATTCATGATGTTGAAGCCTGAGGTCTGCCTATATGAGAACCCTCTAAATTTGGTGTTGTGTGTGCTCAGCTGAACATGAGCTGATCAGGTATGTTGCAAACTACTTCATGATAAAAACACAGGACCTTGCTATTATTTATTTCCCGGTTTATGTATAAAGGTAAGAGGTAAATTAAAAAAAAGGCTTGTTTCCACCCTGTTTCGAACAGGGGACCTTTCGCGTGTTAGGCGAATGTGATAACCACTACACTATGGAAACTGCTGCAAGAACTCACCTTTGTCAAGACTTACAAGTTGATATTCGGCCGATGGACAACATGTGGCTCGCAAGTCTCATTGCTGTTAGTAGCTGCATTGCATTTCTTGCCTTTTGTGGATGTTGTTATATCCCTTGTGCACGTAGAATGTGTTCCACGTCGTAGCATTTCAAACGCTCTTCCTCTTAACCGAGTTCATGAACCAACATTGTTATGCAGGCATTGGTGGTTAAGTGGTAGAATTCTCGCTTCCCATGCGGGAGACCCGGGTCCGATTCCCGGCCAATGCATCTGTTGCTTTTTTTAGATTTTAAATAATATTCATAAGGGACAAAAGCGATTTTTGTGACAACCGCAAGACACTGGCATTCCACTCAGAAGGCATATTGGACTCACCGAAGACTGAAGTGGAGTACTCCATGTTACTCCCATCCAAAGACAATGACATTGGGCCATCGTAACAAGAGATTTTTAATAATTGGGGGAGTAATGAATCAATTTTAGAAGTCAGTCTCTGTGGCGCAATTGGTCAGCGCGCTCGGCTGTTAACTGAGAGGATGGTGGTTCAAGCTCACCCAGGGACGACAAATTGTCACGGGCACAGTTTGAGGGCTTTTTTGTACAACCCGTGTGCTTCTCTAAATTGGCACAATTGTTTTGAGATAAAACGTGTGCCACGTTTGCAACCTTGCTTGTTTAAAATACTGATAATCAATGCTCTCCCCTCAAATTGGCTATACGTTGAGTATATGGTTATAGGCATCAAGTTGAAATCCATGATGTTCCAGGCGCTGTAGCTGTCAGTGAAGATGCCTGTTTGTTAAACGGGAGATGTTTGGCTGAAATCCTGTCAGTGTCTTGGTGTTTTTTCTGTATCACTTTCTCAGTTTTTTCCTAAACCACGTGAATGTGGGCCTAACTACTATTCGTTTTGAATGAAATCCCAATGGATCCACAGAGTTTGATGTTTACTACAATTTCTTAATAAGAAATGCCATTTTAAATGTGGACAAAACCAGCACTCAGAAATAAACATGACTTCAGTTGGGTTCCAAATCACTTTGTTACTAGTAGTTTGTCTGGATACTAACCAGAGTAAGCCCTATTAGTTTTAAGACAGCAGAGTGGCGCAGCGGGAGCGTGCTGGGCCCATAACCCAGAGGTCGATGGATCGAAACCATCCTCTGCTAAGGTTTAGGTTTCAGGTGAATCTTTGAATGATTCTTGTATTGAAACAAAGGCCAACACCCATTCAGCCCACAGCTGTCTTCTCTAACTCTTTGGGAATTACATTTATGATTCCTGCTAAGGTGAGAGTTTAAACATCTTATAAGTCAATCTCAATAGTACAGTTACAATCCATCCAATGCCTGGAGAATACAGTGACTTGAATGAATGACAGATTTCACTGGTTTGTGCATGACATTCTCATGGAACCCAGCATTCATGATGTTGAAGCCTGAGGTCTGTCTATATGAGAACCCTCTAAATTTGGTGTTGTGTGTGCTCAGCTGAACATGAGCTGATCAGGTATGTTGCAAACTACTTCATGATAAAAACACAGGACCTTGCTATTATTTATTTCCCGGTTTATGTATAAAGGTAAGAAGTAAAGTAAAAAAAAGGCTTGTTTCCACCCTGTTTCGAAAAGGGGACCTTTCGCGTGTGAGGCGAATGTGATAACCACTACACCATGGAAACTGCTGCAAGATACCACCTTTGTCAAGACTTACAAGTTGATATTCGGCCGATGGAAAACATGTGGCTCGCAAGTTTCATTGCTGTTAGTAGCTGCATTGCATTTCTTGCCTTTTGTGGATGTTGTTATATCCCTTGTGCACGTAGAATGTGTTCCACGTCGTAGCATTTCAAACGCTCTTCCTCTTAACCGAGTTCATGAACCAACATTGTTATGCAGGCATTGGTGGTTCAGTGGTAGAATTCTCGCTTCCCATGCGGGAGACCCGGGTCCGATTCCTGGCCAATGCATCTGTTGCTCTTTTTAGATTTTAAATAATATTCATAAGGGACAAAAGCGATTTTTGTGACAACCGCAAGACACAGTTATTCCACTCAGAAGGCATATTGGACTCACCGAAGACTGAAGTGGAGTACTCCAAGTTACTCCCATCCAAAGACAATGACATTGGGCCATCGTAACAAGAGATTTTCTAATAATTGGGGGAGTAATGAATCAAATTTGGAAGTCAGTCTCTGTGGCGCAATTGGTCAGCGCGCTCGGCTGTTAACTGAGAGGATGGTGGTTCAAGCCCACTCAGGGACGACACTTTGCCACGAGCACAGTTTGAGGGTTTTCTTGTACAACCCGTGTGCTTCTCTAAATTGGCACAATTGTTTTGAGATAAAACGTGTGCCACGTTTGCAACCGTGCTTGTTTAAAATAGTGATAATCAATGTTCTCCCCTCAAATTGGCTATACGTTGAGTATATGGTTATGGCATCAAGTTGAAATCCATGATGTTCCAGGCGCTGTAGCTGTCAGTCAAGATGCCTGTTTGTTAAACGGGAGATGTTTGGCTGAAATCCTGTCAGTGTCTTGGTGTTTTTTCTGTATCACTTTCTCAGTTTGTTCTCAAACCACGTGAATGTGGGCCTAACTCCTATTCGTTTTGAATGAAATCCCAATGGATCCACAGAGTTTGATGTTGACTACAATTTCTTAATAAGAAATGCCATTTTAAATGTGGACAAAACCAGCACTCAGAAATAAACACGACTTCAGTTGGGTTCCAAATCACTTTGTTACTAGTAGTTTGTCTGGATACTAACCAGAGTAAGCCCTATTAGGTTTAAGACAGCAGAGTGGCGCAGCGGGAGCGTGCTGGGCCCATAACCCAGAGGTAGATGGATCGAAACCATCCTCTGCTAAGGTTTAGGTTTCAGGTGAATCTTTGACTGATTCGTGTATTGAAACAAAGGCCAACACCCATTCATCCCACAGCTGTCTTCTCTAACTCTTTGGCAATTACATTTATGATAACTGCTAAGGTGAGAGTTTAAACATCTTATAAGTCAATCTCAACAGTACAGTTACAATCCATCCAACGCCCGGAGAATACAGTGACTTGAATGAATGACAGATTTCATTGGTTTGTGCATGACATTTCCATGGAGCCCAGCATTCATGATGTTGAAGCCTGAGGTCTGCCTATATGAGAACCCTCTAAATTTGGTGTTGTGTGTGCTCAGCTGAACATGAGCTGATCAGGTATGTTGCAAACTACTTCATGATAAAAACACAGGACCTTGCTATTATTCATTTCCCGGTTTATGTATAAAGGTAAGAGGTAAATTAAAAAAAAGGCTTGTTTCCACCCTGTTTCGAACAGGGGACCTTTCGCGTGTTAGGCGAATGTGATAACCACTACACCATGGAAACTGCTGCAAGAACTCACCTTTGTCAAGACTTACAAGTTGATATTCGGCCGATGGACAACATGTGGCTCGCAAGTCTCATTGCTGTTAGTAGCTGCATTGCATTTCTTGCCTTTTGTGGATGTTGTTATATCCCTTGTGCACGTAGAATGTGTTCCACGTCGTAGCATTTCAAACGCTCTTCCTCTTAACCGAGTTCATGAACCAACATTGTTATGCAGGCATTGGTGGTTAAGTGGTAGAATTCTCGCTTCCCATGCGGGAGACCCGGGTCCGATTCCCGGCCAATGCAATATGTTGCTTTTTTTAGATTTTAAATAATATTCATAAGGGACAAAAGCGATTTTTGTGACAACCGCAAGACACTGGCATTCCACTCAGAAGGCATATTGGACTCACCGAAGACTGAAGTGGAGTACTCCATGTTACTCCCATCCAAAGACAATGACATTGGGCCATCGTAACAAGAGATTTTTAATAATTGGGGGAGTAATGAATCAATTTTAGAAGTCAGTCTCTGTGGCGCAATTGGTCAGCGCGCTCGGCTGTTAACTGAGAGGATGGTGGTTCAAGCTCACCCAGGGACGACAAATTGTCACGAGCACAGTTTGAGGGCTTTTTTGTACAACCCGTGTGCTTCTCTAAATTGGCACAATTGTTTTGAGATAAAACGTGTGCCACGTTTGCAACCTTGCTTGTTTAAAATACTGATAATCAATGCTCTCCCCTCAAATTGGCTATACGTTGAGTATATGGTTATAGGCATCAAGTTGAAATCCATGATGTTCCAGGCGCTGTAGCTGTCAGTGAAGATGCCTGTTTGTTAAACGGGAGATGTTTGGCTGAAATCCTGTCAGTGTCTTGGTGTTTTTTCTGTATCACTTTCTCAGTTTTTTCCTAAACCACGTGAATGTGGGCCTAACTACTATTCGTTTTGAATGAAATCCCAATGGATCCACAGAGTTTGATGTTTACTACAATTTCTTAATAAGAAATGCCATTTTAAATGTGGACAAAACCAGCACTCAGAAATAAACATGACTTCAGTTGGGTTCCAAATCACTTTGTTACTAGTAGTTTGTCTGGATACTAACCAGAGTAAGCCCTATTAGTTTTAAGACAGCAGAGTGGCGCAGCGGGAGCGTGCTGGGCCCATAACCCAGAGGTCGATGGATCGAAACCATCCTCTGCTAAGGTTTAGGTTTCAGGTGAATCTTTGAATGATTCTTGTATTGAAACAAAGGCCAACACCCATTCAGCCCACAGCTGTCTTCTCTAACTCTTTGGGAATTACATTTATGATTCCTGCTAAGGTGAGAGTTTAAACATCTTATAAGTCAATCTCAATAGTACAGTTACAATCCATCCAACGCCTGGAGAATACAGTGACTTGAATGAATGACAGATTTCACTGGTTTGTGCATGACATTCTCATGGAACCCAGCATTCATGATGTTGAAGCCTGAGGTCTGTCTATATGAGAACCCTCTAAATTTGGTGTTGTGTGTGCTCAGCTGAACATGAGCTGATCAGGTATGTTGCAAACTACTTCATGATAAAAACACAGGACCTTGCTATTATTTATTTCCCGGTTTATGTATAAAGGTAAGAAGTAAAGTAAAAAAAAGGCTTGTTTCCAACCTGTTTCGAACAGGGGACCTTTCGCGTGTGAGGCGAATGTGATAACCACTACACCATGGAAACTGCTGCAAGATACCACCTTTGTCAAGACTTACAAGTTGATATTCGGCCGATGGAAAACATGTGGCTCGCAAGTCTCATTGCTGTTAGTAGCTGCATTGCATTTCTTGCCTTTTGTGGATGTTGTTATATCCCTTGTGCACGTAGAATGTGTTCCACGTCGTAGCATTTCAAACGCTCTTCCTCTTAACCGAGTTCATGAACCAACATTGTTATGCAGGCATTGGTGGTTCAGTGGTAGAATTCTCGCTTCCCATGCGGGAGACCCGGGTCCGATTCCTGGCCAATGCATCTGTTGCTCTTTTTAGATTTTAAATAATATTCATAAGGGACAAAAGCGATTTTTGTGACAACCGCAAGACACAGTTATTCCACTCAGAAGGCATATTGGACTCACCGAAGACTGAAGTGGAGTACTCCAAGTTACTCCCATCCAAAGACAATGACATTGGGCCATCGTAACAAGAGATTTTCTAATAATTGGGGGAGTAATGAATCAAATTTGGAAGTCAGTCTCTGTGGCGCAATTGGTCAGCGCGCTCGGCTGTTAACTGAGAGGATGGTGGTTCAAGCCCACTCAGGGACGACACTTTGCCACGAGCACAGTTTGAGGGTTTTCTTGTACAACCCGTGTGCTTCTCTAAATTGGCACAATTGTTTTGAGATAAAACGTGTGCCACGTTTGCAACCGTGCTTTTTTAAAATAGTGATAATCAATGTTCTCCCCTCAAATTGGCTATCCGTTGAGTATAGGGTTATAGGCATCAAGTTGAAATCCATGATGTTCCAGGCGCTGTAGCTGTCAGTCAAGATGCCTGTTTGTTAAACGGGAGATGTTTGGCTGAAATCCTGTCAGTGTCTTGGTGTTTTTTCTGTATCACTTTCTCAGTTTGTTCTCAAACCACGTGAATGTGGGCCTAACTTCTATTCGTTTTGAATGAAATCCCAATGGATCCACAGAGTTTGATGTTGACTACAATTTCTTAATAAGAAATGCCATTTTAAATGTGGACAAAACCAGCACTCAGAAATAAACACGACTTCAGTTGGGTTCCAAATCACTTTGTTACTAGTAGTTTGTCTGGATACTAACCAGAGTAAGCCCTATTAGGTTTAAGACAGCAGAGTGGCGCAGCGGGAGCGTGCTGGGCCCATATCCCAGAGGTCGATGGATCGAAACCATCCTCTGCTAAGGTTTAGGTTTCAGGTGAATCTTTGACTGATTCGTGTATTGAAACAAAGGCCAACACCCATTCATCCCACAGCTGTCTTCTCTAACTCTTTGGCAATTACATTTATGATTCCTGCTAAGGTGAGAGTTTAAACATCTTATAAGTCAATCTCAACAGTACAGTTACAATCCATCCAACGCCCGGAGAATACAGTGACTTGAATGAATGACAGATTTCATTGGTTTGTGCATGACATTTCCATGGAACCCAGCATTCATGATGTTGAAGCCTGAGGTCTGCCTATATGAGAACCCTCTAAATTTGGTGTTGTGTGTGCTCAGCTGAACATGAGCTGATCAGGTATGTTGCAAACTACTTCATGATAAAAACACAGGACCTTGCTATTATTCATTTCCCGGTTTATGTATAAAGGTAAGAGGTAAATTCAAAAAAAGGCTTGTTTCCACCCTGTTTCGAACAGGGGACCTTTCGCGTATTAGGCGAATGTGATAACCACTACACCATGGAAACTGCTGCAAGAACTCACCTTTGTCAAGACTTACAAGTTGATATTCGGCCGATGGACAACATGTGGCTCGCAAGTCTCATTGCTGTTAGTAGCTGCATTGCATTTCTTGCCTTTTGTGGATGTTGTTATATCCCTTGTGCACGTAGAATGTGTTCCACGTCGTAGCATTTCAAACGCTCTTCCTCTTAACCGAGTTCATGAACCAACATTGTTATGCAGGCATTGGTGGTTAAGTGGTAGAATTCTCGCTTCCCATGCGGGAGACCCGGGTCCGATTCCCGGCCAATGCATCTGTTGCTTTTTTTAGATTTTAAATAATATTCATAAGGGACAAAAGCGATTTTTGTGACAACCGCAAGACACTGGCATTCCACTCAGAAGGCATATTGGACTCACCGAAGACTGAAGTGGAGTACTCCATGTTACTCCCATCCAAAGACAATGACATTGGGCCATCGTAACAAGAGATTTTTAATAATTGGGGGAGTAATGAATCAATTTTAGAAGTCAGTCTCTGTGGCGCAATTGGTCAGCGCGCTCGGCTGTTTACTGAGAGGATGGTGGTTCAAGCTCACCCAGGGACGACAAATTGTCACGAGCACAGTTTGAGGGCTTTCTTGTACAACCCGTGTGCTTCTCTAAATTGGCACAATTGTTTTGAGATAAAACGTGTGCCACGTTTGCAACCTTGCTTGTTTAAAATACTGATAATCAATGCTCTCCCCTCAAATTGGCTATACGTTGAGTATATGGTTATAGGCATCAAGTTGAAATCCATGATGTTCCAGGCGCTGTAACTGTCAGTGAAGATGCCTGTTTGTTAAACGGGAGATGTTTGGCTGAAATCCTGTCAGTGTCTTGGAGTTTTTTCTGTATCACTTTCTCAGTTTTTTCCTAAACCACGTGAATGTGGGCCTAACTACTATTCGTTTTGAATGAAATCCCAATGGATCCACAGAGTTTGATGTTTACTACAATTTCTTAATAAGAAATGCCATTTTAAATGTGGACAAAACCAGCACTCAGAAATAAACATGACTTCAGTTGGGTTCCAAATCACTTTGTTACTAGTAGTTTGTCTGGATACTAACCAGAGTAAGCCCTATTAGTTTTAAGACAGCAGAGTGGCGCAGCGGGAGCGTGCTGGGCCCATAACCCAGAGGTCGATGGATCGAAACCATCCTCTGCTAAGGTTTAGGTTTCAGGTGAATCTTTGAATGATTCTTGTATTGAAACAAAGGCCAACCCCCATTCAGCCCACAGCTGTCTTCTCTAACTCTTTGGGAATTACATTTATGATTCCTGCTAAGGTGAGAGTTTAAACATCTTATAAGTCAATCTCAATAGTACAGTTACAATCCATCCAACGCCTGGAGAATACAGTGACTTGAATGAATGACAGATTTCACTGGTTTGTGCATGACATTCTCATGGAACCCAGCATTCATGATGTTGAAGCCTGAGGTCTGTCTATATGAGAACCCTCTAAATTTGGTGTTGTGTGTGCTCAGCTGAACATGAGCTGATCAGGTATGTTGCAAACTACTTCATGATAAAAACACAGGACCTTGCTATTATTTATTTCCCGGTTTATGTATAAAGGTAAGAAGTAAAGTAAAAAAAAGGCTTGTTTCCAACCTGTTTCGAACAGGGGACCTTTCGCGTGTGAGGCGAATGTGATAACCACTACACCATGGAAACTGCTGCAAGATACCACCTTTGTCAAGACTTACAAGTTGATATTCGGCCGATGGAAAACATGTGGCTCGCAAGTCTCATTGCTGTTAGTAGCTGCATTGCATTTCTTGCCTTTTGTGGATGTTGTTATATCCCTTGTGCACGTAGAATGTGTTCCACGTCGTAGCATTTCAAACGCTCTTCCTCTTAACCGAGTTCATGAACCAACATTGTTATGCAGGCATTGGTGGTTCAGTGGTAGAATTCTCGCTTCCCATGCGGGAGACCCGGGTCCGATTCCTGGCCAATGCATCTGTTGCTCTTTTTAGATTTTAAATAATATTCATAAGGGACAAAAGCGATTTTTGTGACAACCGCAAGACACAGTTATTCCACTCAGAAGGCATATTGGACTCACCGAAGACTGAAGTGGAGTACTCCAAGTTACTCCCATCCAAAGACAATGACATTGGGCCATCGTAACAAGAGATTTTCTAATAATTGGGGGAGTAATGAATCAAATTTGGAAGTCAGTCTCTGTGGCGCAATTGGTCAGCGCGCTCGGCTGTTAACTGAGAGGATGGTGGTTCAAGCCCACTCAGGGACGACACTTTGCCACGAGCACAGTTTGAGGGTTTTCTTGTACAACCCGTGTGCTTCTCTAAATTGGCACAATTGTTTTGAGATAAAACGTGTGCCACGTTTGCAACCGTGCTTTTTTAAAATAGTGATAATCAATGTTCTCCCCTCAAATTGGCTATCCGTTGAGTATAGGGTTATAGGCATCAAGTTGAAATCCATGATGTTCCAGGCGCTGTAGCTGTCAGTCAAGATGCCTGTTTGTTAAACGGGAGATGTTTGGCTGAAATCCTGTCAGTGTCTTGGTGTTTTTTCTGTATCACTTTCTCAGTTTGTTCTCAAACCACGTGAATGTGGGCCTAACTTCTATTCGTTTTGAATGAAATCCCAATGGATCCACAGAGTTTGATGTTGACTACAATTTCTTAATAAGAAATGCCATTTTAAATGTGGACAAAACCAGCACTCAGAAATAAACACGACTTCAGTTGGGTTCCAAATCACTTTGTTACTAGTAGTTTGTCTGGATACTAACCAGAGTAAGCCCTATTAGGTTTAAGACAGCAGAGTGGCGCAGCGGGAGCGTGCTGGGCCCATAACCCAGAGGTCGATGGATCGAAACCATCCTCTGCTAAGGTTTAGGTTTCAGGTGAATCTTTGACTGATTCGTGTATTGAAACAAAGGCCAACACCCATTCATCCCACAGCTGTCTTCTCTAACTCTTTGGCAATTACATTTATGATTCCTGCTAAGGTGAGAGTTTAAACATCTTATAAGTCAATCTCAACAGTACAGTTACAATCCATCCAACGCCCGGAGAATACAGTGACTTGAATGAATGACAGATTTCATTGGTTTGTGCATGACATTTCCATGGAACCCAGCATTCATGATGTTGAAGCCTGAGGTCTGCCTATATGAGAACCCTCTAAATTTGGTGTTGTGTGTGCTCAGCTGAACATGAGCTGATCAGGTATGTTGCAAACTACTTCAAGATAAAAACACAGGACCTTGCTATTATTCATTTCCCGGTTTATGTATAAAGGTAAGAGGTAAATTCAAAAAAAGGCTTGTTTCCACCCTGTTTCGAACAGGGGACCTTTCGCGTATTAGGCGAATGTGATAACCACTACACCATGGAAACTGCTGCAAGAACTCACCTTTGTCAAGACTTACAAGTTGATATTCGGCCGATGGACAACATGTGGCTCGCAAGTCTCATTGCTGTTAGTAGCTGCATTGCATTTCTTGCCTTTTGTGGATGTTGTTATATCCCTTGTGCACGTAGAATGTGTTCCACGTCGTAGCATTTCAAACGCTCTTCCTCTTAACCGAGTTCATGAACCAACATTGTTATGCAGGCATTGGTGGTTAAGTGGTAGAATTCTCGCTTCCCATGCGGGAGACCCGGGTCCGATTCCCGGCCAATGCATCTGTTGCTTTTTTTAGATTTTAAATAATATTCATAAGGGACAAAAGCGATTTTTGTGACAACCGCAAGACACTGGCATTCCACTCAGAAGGCATATTGGACTCACCGAAGACTGAAGTGGAGTACTCCATGTTACTCCCATCCAAAGACAATGACATTGGGCCATCGTAACAAGAGATTTTTAATAATTGGGGGAGTAATGAATCAATTTTAGAAGTCAGTCTCTGTGGCGCAATTGGTCAGCGCGCTCGGCTGTTAACTGAGAGGATGGTGGTTCAAGCTCACCCAGGGACGACAAATTGTCACGAGCACAGTTTGAGGGCTTTCTTGTACAACCCGTGTGCTTCTCTAAATTGGCACAATTGTTTTGAGATAAAACGTGTGCCACGTTTGCAACCTTGCTTGTTTAAAATACTGATAATCAATGCTCTCCCCTCAAATTGGCTATACGTTGAGTATATGGTTATAGGCATCAAGTTGAAATCCATGATGTTCCAGGCGCTGTAACTGTCAGTGAAGATGCCTGTTTGTTAAACGGGAGATGTTTGGCTGAAATCCTGTCAGTGTCTTGGAGTTTTTTCTGTATCACTTTCTCAGTTTTTTCCTAAACCACGTGAATGTGGGCCTAACTACTATTCGTTTTGAATGAAATCCCAATGGATCCACAGAGTTTGATGTTTACTACAATTTCTTAATAAGAAATGCCATTTTAAATGTGGACAAAACCAGCACTCAGAAATAAACATGACTTCAGTTGGGTTCCAAATCACTTTGTTACTAGTAGTTTGTCTGGATACTAACCAGAGTAAGCCCTATTAATTTTAAGACAGCAGAGTGGCGCAGCGGGAGCGTGCTGGGCCCATAACCCAGAGGTCGATGGATCGAAACCATCCTCTGCTAAGGTTTAGGTTTCAGGTGAATCTTTGAATGATTCTTGTATTGAAACAAAGGCCAACACCCATTCAGCCCACAGCTGTCTTCTCTAACTCTTTGGGAATTACATTTATGATTCCTGCTAAGGTGAGAGTTTAAACATCTTATAAGTCAATCTCAATAGTACAGTTACAATCCATCCAACGTCTGGAGAATACAGTGACTTGAATGAATGACAGATTTCACTGGTTTGTGCATGACATTCTCATGGAACCCAGCATTCATGATGTTGAAGCCTGAGGTCTGTCTATATGAGAACCCTCTAAATTTGGTGTTGTGTGTGCTCAGCTGAACATGAGCTGATCAGGTATGTTGCAAACTACTTCATGATAAAAACACAGGACCTTGCTATTATTTATTTCCCGGTTTATGTATAAAGGTAAGAAGTAAAGTAAAAAAAAGGCTTGTTTCCACCCTGTTTCGAACAGGGGACCTTTCGCTTGTGAGGCGAATGTGATAACCACTACACCATGGAAACTGCTGAAAGATACCACCTTTGTCAAGACTTACAAGTTGATATTCGGCCGATGGAAAACATGTGGCTCGCAAGTCTCATTGCTGTTAGTAGCTGCATTGCATTTCTTGCCTTTTGTGGATGTTGTTATATCCCTTGTGCACGTAGAATGTGTTCCACGTCGTAGCATTTCAAACGCTCTTCCTCTTAACCGAGTTCATGAACCAACATTGTTATGCAGGCATTGGTGGTTCAGTGGTAGAATTCTCGCTTCCCATGCGGGAGACCCGGGTCCGATTCCTGGCCAATGCATCTGTTGCTCTTTTTAGATTTTAAATAATATTCATAAGGGACAAAAGCGATTTTTTTGACAACCGCAAGACACAGGCATTCCACTCAGAAGGCATATTGGACTCACCGAAGACTGAAGTGGAGTACTCCAAGTTACTCCCATCCAAAGACAATGACATTGGGCCATCGTAACAAGAGATTTTCTAATAATTGGGGAGTAATGAATCAAATTTGGAAGTCAGTCTCTGTGGCGCAATTGGTCAGCGCGCTCGGCTGTTAACTGAGAGGATGGTGGTTCAAGCCCACCCAGGGACGACCTTTTGCCATGAGCACCGTTTGAGGGTTTTCTTGTACAACCCGTGTGCTTCTCTAAATTGGCACAATTGTTTTGAGATAAAACGTGTGCCACGTTTGCAACCGTGCTTTTTTAAAATAGTGATAATCAATGTTCTCCCCTCAAATTGGCTATCCGTTGAGTATAGGGTTATAGGCATCAAGTTGAAATCCATGATGTTCCAGGCGCTGTAGCTGTCAGTCAAGATGCCTGTTTGTTAAACGGGAGATGTTTGGCTGAAATCCTGTCAGTGTCTTGGTGTTTTTTCTGTATCACTTTCTCAGTTTGTTCTCAAACCACGTGAATGTGGGCCTAACTTCTATTCGTTTTGAATGAAATCCCAATGGATCCACAGAGTTTGATGTTGACTACAATTTCTTAATAAGAAATGCCATTTTAAATGTGGACAAAACCAGCACTCAGAAACAAACACGACTTCAGTTGGGTTCCAAATCACTTTGTTACTAGTAGTTTGTCTGGATACTAACCAGAGTAAGCCCTTTTAGGCTTAAGACAGCAGAGTGGCGTAGCGGGAGCGTGCTAGGCCCATAACCCAGAGGTCGATGGATCGGATCCATCCTCTGCTAAGGTTTAGGTTTCAGGTGAATCTTTGACTGATTCGTGTATTGAAACAAAGGCCAACACCCATTCAGCCCACAGCTGTCTTCTCTAACTCTTTGGGAATTACATTTATGATTCCTGCTAAGGTGAGAGTTTAAACATCTTATAAGTCAATCTCAACAGTACAGTTACAATCCATCCAATGCCCGGAGAATACAGTGACTTGAATGAATGACAGATTTCACTGGTTTGTGCATGACATTTCCACGGAACCCAGCATTCATGATCTTGAAGCCTGAGGTCTGCCTATATGAGAACCCTCTAAATTTGGTGTTGTGTGTGCTCAGCTGAACATGAGCTGATCAGGTATGTTGCAAACTACTTCATGATAAAAACACAGGACCTTGCTATTATTTATTTTCCGGTTTATGTATAAAGGTAAGAAGTAAAGTCAAAAAAAGGCTGTTTCCACCCTGTTTCGAACAGGGGACCTTTCGCGTGTTAGGCGAATGTGATAACCACTACACCATGGAGACTGCTGCAAGATCCCACCTTTGTCAAGACTTACAAGTTGATATCCGGCCGATGGAGAACACGTGGCTCGCAAGTCTCATTGCTGTTAGTAGCTGCATTGCATTTCTTGCCTTTTGTGGATGTTGTTATATCCCTTGTGCACGTAGAATGTGTTCCACGTCGTAGCATTTCAAACGCTCTTCCTCTTAACCGAGTTCATGAACCAACATTGTTATGCAGGCATTGGTGGTTCAGTGGTAGAATTCTCGCTTCCCATGCGGGAGACCCGGGTCCGATTCCCGGCCAATGCATCTGTTGCTTTTTTTAGATTTTAAATAATATTCATAAGGGACAAAAGCGATTTTTTTGACAACCGCAAGACACAGGCATTCCACTCAGAAGGCATATTGGACTCACCGAAGACTGAAGTGGAGTACTCCAAGTTACTCCCATCCAAAGACAATGACATTGGGCCATCGTAACAAGAGATTTTCTAATCATTGGGGGAGTAATGAATAAAGTTTACAAGTCAGTCTCTGTGGCGCAATTGGTCAGCGCGCTCGGCTGTTAACTGAGAGGATGGTGGTTCAAGCCCACCCAGGGACGACACTTTGTCACGAGCACAGTTTGAGGGTTTTCTTGTACAACCCGTGTGCTTCTCTAAATTGGCACAATTGTTTTGAGATAAAACGTGTGCCACGTTTGCAACCCTGCTTGTTTAAAATACTGATAATCAATGCTCTCCCCTCAAATTGGCTATACGTCGAGTATAGGGTTATAGGCATCAAGTTGAAATCCATGATGTTCCAGGCGCTGTAGCTGTCAGTCAAGATGCCTGTTTGTTAAACGGGAGATGTTTGGCTGAAATCCTGTCAGTGTCTTGGTGTTTTTTCTGTATCACTTTCTCAGTTTGTTCTCAAACCACGTGAATGTGGGCCTAACTTCTATTCGTTTTGAATGAAATCCCAATGGATCCACAGAGTTTGATATTGACTACAATTTCTTAATAAGAAATGCCATTTTAAATGTGGACAAAAACAGCACTCAGAAATAAACATGACTTCAGTTGGGTTCCAAATCACTTTGTTACTAGTAGTTTGTCTGGATACTAACCAGAGTAAGCCCTATTAGTTTTAAGACAGCAGAGTTGCGCAGCGGGAAAGTGCTGGGCCCATAACCCAGAGGTTGATGGTTCGAAACCATCCTCTGCTAAGGTTTAGATTTCAGGTGAATCTTTGACTGATTCTTTTATTGAAACAAAGGCCAACACCCATTCAGCCCACAGCTGTCTTCTCTAACTCTTTGGGAGTTACATTTATGATTCCTGCTAAGGTGAGAGTTTAAACATCTTATAAGTCAATCTCAACAGTACAGTTACAATCCATCCAACGCCCGGAGAATACAGTGACTTGAATGAATGACAGATTTCACTGGTTTGTGCATGACATTCTCATGGAACCCAGCATTCATGATGTTGAAGCCTGAGGTCTGCCTGTATGAGAACCCTCTAAATTTGGTGTTGTGTGTGCTCAGCTGAACATGAGCTGATCAGGTATGTTGCAAACTACTTCATGATAAAAACACAGGACCTTGCTATTATTTATTTCCCGGTTTATGTATAAAGGTAAGAAGTAAAGTCAAAAAAAGGCTTGTTTCCACCCTGTTTCGAACAGGGGACCTATCGCGTGTTAGGCGAATGCGATAACCACTACACCATGGAAACTGCTGCAAGAACACACCTTTGTCAAGACTCACAAGTTGATATTCGGCCGATGGAAAACATGTGGCTCGCAAGTCTCATTGCTGTGTTTAACTGCATTGCATTTCTTGCCTTTTGTGGATGTTGTTATATCCCTTGTGCACGTAGAATGTGTTCCACTTCGTATCATTTCAAACGCTCTTCCTCTTAACTGAGTTCATGAACAAATGTTGTTATGCAGGCATTGGTGGTTCAGTGGAAGAATTCTCGCTTGCCATGCGGGAGACCCGGGTCCGATTCCCAGCCAATGCATCTGTTGCTTTTTTTAGATCTTAAATAATATTCATAAGGGACAAAAGCAATGTTTGTGACAACCGCAAGACACAGGCATTCCACTCAGAAGGCATATTGGACTCACCAAAGACTGAAGCAGAGTACTCCAAGTTACTCCCATCCAAAGACAATGACATTGGGCCATCGTAACAAGAGATTTTCTAATAATTGGGGGAGTAATGAATCAAATTTGAAAGTCAGTCTCCGCGGCGCAATTGGTCAGCGCGCTCGGCTGTTAACTGAGAGGATGGTTGTTCAAGCCCACCCAGGGACGATGCTTTACCACGAGCACAATTTGAGGGTTTTCTTGTACAGCCCGTGTCCTTTTCTAAATTGGCACAATAGTTTCGAGATAAAACGTGTGCCACGTTTGCAACCGTGCTTTTTTAAAATAGTGATAATCAATGCTCTCCCCTCAAATTGGCGATACGTTGAGTATAGGGTTATAGGCATCAAGTTGAAAACCATGATGTTCCAGGCGCTGTAGCTGTCAGTCAAGATGCCTGTTTGTTAAACGGGAGATGTTTGGCTGAAATCCTGTCAGTGTCTTGGTGTTTTTTCTGTATCACTTTCTCAGTTTTTTCCTAAACCACGTGAATGTGGGCCTAACTTCTATTCGTTTTGAATGAAATCCCAATGGATCCACAGAGTTTGATGTTTATTACAATTTCTTAATAAGAAATGCCATTTTAAATGTGGACAAAACCAGCACTCAGAAATAAACACGACTTCAGTTGGGTTCCAAATCTGGATACTAACCAGAGTAAGCCCTATTAGGTTTAAGACAGCAGAGTGGCGCAGCGGGCGCGTGCTGGGCCCATAACCCAGAGGTCGATGGATCGAAACCATCCTCTGCTAAGGTTTAGGTTTCAGGTGAATCTTTGACTGATTCGTGTATTGAATCAAAGGCCAACACCCATTCAGCCCACAGCTGTCTTCTCTAACTCTTTGGGAATTACATTTATGATTCCTGCTAAGGTGAGAGTTTAAACGTCTTATAAGTCAATCTCAACAGTACAGTTACAATCCATCCAAAGCCCGGAGAATACAGTGACTTGAATGAATGACAGATTTCACTGGTTTGTGCATGACATTTCCATGGAACCCAGCATTCATGATGTTGAAGCCTGAGGTCTGCCTATATGAGAACCCTCTAAATTTGGTGTTGTGTGGTCAGCTGAACATGAGCTGATCAAGTATGTTGCAAACTACTTCATGATAAAAACACAGGACCTTGCTATTATTTATTTCCCGGTTTATGTATAAAGGTAAGAAGTAAAGTCAAAAAAAGGCTTGTTTCCACCCTGTTTCAAACAGGGGACCTTTCTCGTGTTAGGCGAACGTGATAACCACTATACTATGGAAACTGCTGCAAGAACACACTTTCGTCAAGACTTACAAGTTGATATTCGGCCGATGGAAAACATGTGGCTCGCAAGTCTCATTGCTGTTAGTAGCTGCATTGCATTTATTGCCTTTTGTGGATGTTGTTATATCCCTTGTGCACGTAGAATATGTTCCACGTTGTAGCATTTCAAACGCTCTTCCTCTTAACCGAGTTCATGAACCAACATTGTATGCAGGCATTGGTGGTTCAGTGGTAGAATTCTCGCTTCCCATGCGGGAGACCCGGGTCCGATTCCCGGCCAATGCATCTGTTGCTTTTTTTAGATTTTAAATAATATTCATAAGGGACAAAAGCGATTTTTGTGACAACCGCAAGACACAGGCATTCCACTCAGAAGGCATATTGGACTCACCGAAGACTGAAGTGGAGTACTCCAAGTTACTCCCATCCAAAGACAATGACATTGGGCCATCGTAACAAGAGATTTTCTAATAATTGGGGGAGTAATGAATCAAGTTTAGAAGTCAGTTTCTGTGGCGCAATTGGTCAGCGTGCTCGACTGCTAACTGAGAGGATGTGGGTTCAAGCCCACCCATGGACGACACTTTGCCATGAGCACAGTTTGAGGGTTTTCTTGTACAACCCGTGTGCTTCTCTAAATTGGCACAATTGTTTTGAGATAAAACGTGTGCCACGTTTGCAACCCTGCTTGTTTAAAATACTGATAATCAATGCTCTCCCCTCAAATTGGCGATACGTTGAGTACAGGGTTATAGGCATCAAGTTGAAAACCATGATGTTCCAGGCACTGTAGCTGTCAGTCAAGATGCCTGTTTGTTAAACGGGAGATGTTTGGCTGAAATCCTGTCAGTGTCTTGGTGTTTTTTCTGTATCACTTTCTCAGTTTGTTCTCAAACCACATGAATGTGGGCCTAACTTCTATTCGTTTTGAATGAAATCCCAATGGATCCACAGAGTTTGATGTTGACTACAATTTCTTACAACTCCTACACTTCCTGTTCATGGGAAAGGACGCAAAAGAAAAAGGCTCCGCTTTTGCTACCGGAGTTTTTGTTTATTCTGAAGATTTTGACCACTTATTTGCGACCACAGCCACAGGGGAGTAACCTGGCATCCTTGACCTCATTTTGGTCAGTTGCGAGGCACTGATACGCTGAAATAAGGCAAGTTAGATGAGTCGTTTGCCTCAAGCCATCGGCGCCTTACCGCAGCTCAAAGCGGTTGCCTAGCAACCAAAAACTACGGCGAGTTTACAGCTGTTTTAAAGTGCTTCCAACGTCGCAGTGTTTTAAGTTGACAGACTAACACCTCAAATTGATCTGTGAACAACACAAGGTACTCATTGTTGGAACAACCAAGTTAAACCTGCTGCAAGTGGCTAAAGTAACTGCCGTTTAATACACAAGAGGCACTGACGTCATCGATCTGCCGCTATGCCAAAAGCTAAAGGGAAGACTGAAAGCCCGAAACCTTCGGTGTCAGCCAACACAGGACACAACTGGGACCAAGATTTGAGACTGGATACAGGACATGATGGGGAACAAGGAGTACTACTAAAAATACTCCTTGAAATGAAAGAAGAAATTAAAGAAATAAAAAAAGATCAGAAAAAAGCAATGGAAGAACACAAACAAGATGTGAAAAGTCTGCAGCAAAATATTGAAAGTCTGCAAACTCAAATCATCACCAGAAAAAATGAAGTCTCTGATGTGTGCCAACATTTGAAGACCTTTCAAGAAGAAATGCGCCAACAAATGAAGACCTTTCAAGAAGAAATGCGCCAACAAATGAAAACCTTTCAAGAAGAAATGTGCCAACAAATGAAGACCCTTCAAGAAGAAAACTACACGCTGTGGAATATCATAGATGAAATGGAGCAGGATAAACGAATGAATGAAATCATTGTGACAGGGCACCGAATTAAACCAAGATCCTATGCGAAAGCTGTGAATAATGAAGGTGAACCAGATGAAATGGATCTTGTCTCGGCAGAACAGCAAGTAGTCAACTTCCTGCAAACAAAGGAAATTGAAATCGACATTAATACCATCGAAACATGCATCCCACTGAACAGAAGAGACAACAACGCCACTCCAGTTGTGCTTGTGAAATTTGTAAACAGAAAATCTAAAATGGCATTGCTGAGACAGGGAAAGAAGCTGAAGGGAACAAATGTGTACATGAATGAGCATCTCACTAAACGTAATGCTGGAATCGCCAAGAAAGCACGCGGCTTGAGAAAGCAGGGAAAAATCCAGGGAACTTGGAGCGCCAACTGTAAAATCTACATCAAGCTGAATGGAGGTCCAGAAGCAAGAGTAATTGTTGTCAATGACATCAAAGACCTGGACAAATTTTAAGTTTACACAGCTTCCACAATAACGATGATAATGGACTCTGACAGAAAACAAGCACCTAAATTCAACATCAACACTACTATACTGCAAGGGACGACTAAAAAAGAAGACTCAGATTCAGGACTGCATCCATCTACACTTATAGAAATTATTGAAACGACATCAAAGATTGTTGAGCAAGGAAATATGGAACTACAAAACTTCTGCAACAAAGAGCACAAAAAACAGGATTTGGAAAACGATATAGATCCAGATACAAATTTTTTTTCCCACATTAGTAATAATTGTTTTTATTACACAGATGAGCAATATAATAGCAACATTAAAAGTGACAACAAATTGTCAATTATTCATTTTAATAGCAGAAGCTTGTATGCAAACTACAACAACATTAAGAACTTTTTGGAACACATCAACGAACCCTTCAAAGTGATCGCCATCACAGAAACATGGATTGATGATAAAAAAGGAATAGATTTTGATCTGGAAGGATATGAACTAAACTATATTAACAGAACCAACAAAAATGGAGGAGGAGTAGCTGTGCATGTGATGAAGAACCTGAACTACAAAGTGGTAAAAAACATGTCATTTGCTATAGATAACATCTTAGAATGTATTACCATTGAAATATGTCAGGAAAATAGCAAAAACATAGTAATTAGTTGTATATACAGATCACCTAAGTCAAGTATAGAAACATTTGAAGAATGGATCAAGGCAACTTACATGGACAATGGTAAAAAAATAATTTTCTTATGCGGTGACTTTAATATTGACTTATTGAACCCTAACAAGCAAAAGTTTATTGATGACTTCATTGATACAATGTACAGCATCAGTTTATATCCTAAAATCACAAAGCCAAGCAGAATCACAGGACACTGTGCCACGCTTATTGATAATATTTTTACTAATGATTTTGATAATAACACTACAAGTGGTTTACTTATAACCGACGTTAGTGATCATCTGCCAGTTTTTACAATATATGATGGAAACTGTAAAAAGAACACGGAAGACAAAAGGACATTTCAAAGACTGTGCACAGAGAAGAGGATGATTGCTTTCAAAATGGAGCTACAAAAGCAAGATTGGGACAATGTGTACAATGAAGAAGAGGTTGATGAAGCATATGAATATTTCTTAAACAAGTTCATAATACTTTATGACAAACATTGTCCATGGAGACAACTCAGTAGTAAACAGAGAAAGAATAATCAACCATGGATGACAAAAGGATTAAAAAATGCTTGTAAGAAGAAGAATACGCTATATAGAAAATTTATAGTACAAAGAACTACTGAGGCAGAAGTTAAGTACAAAAAGTATAAAAACAAGTTAACAAACATACTACGATCATGTAGAAAAGAATATTACAGTGAATCATCGGACAGGAACAAAAATAATATGAGAGCAACATGGGGCATTCTCAATAGCATTATTAAAAATGGCACTAAGAGGGATTACCCCCATTACTTCTTAGACAGAAATAAACATAATGACAACATAAAGGAAGTAGTTGAAAGCTTTAATAACTACTTTGTAAATATTGGACCAAAATTGGAAGAAAGGATTCCAGACCCAGTTTCAATTGAGGACTATTATGATACCATAGAGCGAAATCCCAACTCCATGTTCCTCAGTAATGTGACACAGGAGGAAATAGTTAAAATTGTGAAAAAATGTAAATCAAAGACTTCAACTGATTGTAATGGAATTGATATGGATACGATAAAAAAGGTGATTGATGAGATCTCAGGACCATTAATGTATATTAGTAACCTATCATTTCAAACAGGTACATTTCCAAACAAAATGAAAATAGCTAAAGTTGCACCAATTTATAAGACTGGTGATAAACATCTATTTACAAATTATAGACCTGTTTCTTTACTTCCACAATTTTCTAAAATCATTGAAAAACTGTTCAATAACAGATTAGAGAGTTTCATAAATAAATATAGAATACACGAAGAGAACCAATATGGATACAGAGCTAATGTTTCAACTTCAATGGCTTTAATTGAAATCACAGAAGAAATTACCAATGCAATAGATAATAAAAAATGTGCGGCAGCAGTGTTTATGGATCTAACTAAAGCATTTGACACAATTAATCACAATATTTTAATAAAAAAACTGGAACGATATGGCATCAGAGGGTTAGTCTTAAATTGGATAAGAAGTTATCTAACGAACAGGAAACAATACGTGAAGCTAGGCGAACATACTTCTACAATGCTAAATATTTCCTGTGGTGTACCTCAGGGATCAATACTGGGACCTACATTTTTCAATCTCTATATAAATGACATTTGTAAAGTTACAAGAGATTTAAAGTTAGTATTATTTGCGGATGATACAACAGCCTTTTGTTCAGGAGAGAACACACAGTGGATAATACAAATAATAACAGAAGAAATGAACAAATTAAAAAAATGGTTTGACAAAAACAGACTATCATTGAATCTCAGTAAAACTAAAATAATGCTATTTGGTAACAGTAGAAAAGAAAGTCAAACACAAATACAAATAGACGGAATAGAAATTGAAAGAGTAAATGAAACCAAATTTCTAGGTATAATGATTGATGATAAATTGAACTGGAAATCTCATGTAAAAAATATACAACATAAAGTTGCAAGAAATACATCAATAATGAATAAAGCCAAATATTTTCTAGACCAAAAATCACTTTATATTCTCTACTGCTCACTAGTGTTACCATATCTGAGTTACTGTGTAGAAATATGGGGAAATAATTACAAAAGTACACTTCATTCACTAACAGTGTTACAAAAAAGATCAGTTAGAATAATACATAATGTTGGATATAGAGAACATACAAACCCTTTATTTATTGAATCAAAGATACTGAAATTCCACGACATAGTGGAATTGCAAACAGCTAAGATTATACACAAAGCAAACTATAACCTGCTTCCCAAGAATATACAACAATTCTTCTCAACAAAAGAAGAGAAATATAATCTTAGAGAAAAATGTAATTTAAAACATTTGTATGCACGTACAACACTTAAAACCTTCAGTATATCAGTATGTGGAATTAAATTATGGAATGGATTAAGCAAAGCAATCAAACAATGTACTAATATGATCCATTTCAAGAAACTCTTCAAACTGGAAGTGTTAACAAAGTACAAAAATGAAGAACCATGATAAACATTCTGATTTTACTCACACATTCATTTTCAAAGTAATCTGACTTATCTCATCGTATGGATTAAAATTTAAGCAATTATTTATTTATTTATTTATTTGTATTGTGATTACTTATTACTTATGGAGTATACATTGTGAATACATTGAGAACAGGAAGTGAACAAAAGTTTTAGCAACTGTTATGTAAAGAAAAGGGGTAGGATTAAATAAGCTCTGCTTCTTCCTCCTCCTTTTCGAACATGTTGGAAAGAGAAACTGGAAATTGTGATGTATCATGTTGTATGCTTGCATGTTCGAAATAAACTCAAACTAAACTTAATAAGAAATCCCATTTTAAATGTGGACAAAACCAGCACTCAGAAATAAACACGACTTCAGTTGGGTTCCAAATCACTTTGTTACTAGTAGTTTGTCTGGATACTAACCAGAGTAAGCCCTTTTAGGCTTAAGACAGCAGAGTGGCGCAGCGGCAGCGTGCTGGGCCCATAACCCATAGGTCGATGGATCGAAACCATCCTCTGCTAAGGTTTAGGTTTCAGGTGAATCTTTGACTGATTCGTGTATTGAAACAAAGGCCAACACCCATTCAGCCCACAGCTGTTGTCAAAATAAGTAGAAACCCCCCTGTAGAGGACCTATTTAACCGCGTATTTCCCCGCTTTAGGGGTTAAAAGCAAGGCTGGACCGTAGGGCCCCACTGGTGTATAATGAAGGCCAGGAATGTAATTGCTTATGTAAACTGTATCTGTGATAGTACTCACAAAAGGTGATGATGTATAAATAATCAAATGAGTAAATCAACATGTGAAAAGGATAGGTGACCTTTGACCAACATTCAGGTATGGCAAAGTGGAAGGCTACTCTAGACAACCATCTGCGTTAGTTAAAACCTTCTCAGCACAAGTGTAATGTAAAAAAAAAAAAACCTTCTCAGCAACAAGGCAGTAAGGAGGAACTTGTTGTGACAGGACACTGATGAGGAACATGTTGTTGGAGCCATAAACATCACGCGGTAGCGGAGGTTGACGTGACATAGCGCGTGCTGATGTGGGGGAATAACGGGATGTTGGGCAAGAGTCCGAAAGACTCCGGATGCAGCCAGTTTTAGGATAGCAACAAGTATACTGAGCCAATGGAGAGTTGGTGCAAGAGTCACATGTGTAACAACCAATGTATTGATGAGAATAATGTCATGTGTTGTATCTCCATAGCAATGATATAGCAACGGGGTAACCACCCCGAAACCGAAGGTATATAGCAATGTTGAATTCGCTATTATACGGGATTTCGTTCTTCAACGTTGCATCGAATGGACCACAGGAAAGACCTCTGAACTGCCTGGACTGAAAAGAACATTCCCAGCTCTCCAAACAGAACTCAATTCGACTAAGAAGAGACTTTCCTCCATTTCCGATCTCCCCCTGCGACGAAGGCAAAAGGGGAACAAGACTTTCGCTCTGTCCAGCCGAGGACGCAGGGCGTTGGCCGCTCGGGCTTTGGCTCTCGGCCACCACCACTTCTCCTTTTTGGCCTCCCCTCTTCTGTCTCGCAGCCGAAAGCTGGATGTGATCGCCGGGCCGGGCGACCCATCTGGCTTCCTCCAAATTGCATTTTTGAACACTTTTAGACTTTTTCCCTTTTTGGAAAGCTCGCTTCGATTCCTTCCCTTTTAGGGACACTTTTCGGGTTTTTAACGCGTTTGATTTATTGACACCTCAGTATCCCAATTTAAGCACTTTTTCCCATTTTGGGGTTTTTGTAGTTTTTGGTTTACTGTGACTTAATTCAGGATTTTTCCCATTTTTGGGGATAGTCTCTTTTTAGGCTGCATTAGATACAGCCTCCCAATTTAAGCACTTTTTCCCATTTTGGGGTTTTTGTAGTTTTCGGTTAACCGACTTGATTTTGATTTTTCCGATTAATGAGAATCGATGCGAGCTCTCCTCTTTTTGGGAACACTCCCGACATCCCCTGAAGAACCTGGCACAGTAAGACCCGCCTCAACTTTTATTACGAATGATTTATTGCAATGATTTTAACCATGATTCTTTGATTATTGATGATTATTTGGAATGATTTATTGACGCTGTGCAAGGCTTACGCTATTGAACCTGTATTAAAAAGCATCATCTAAAACTAGAATAATTTCATGTCCCTGTTTACCACCTCGTCCTAGAAGTAATGTTTCAGGGCTTTCACGTGTCCACCACCTAGCTCTGAAGGGTCACTCTAACGCAGTCCACTTACAATATGTCCTGCAAGGGCTTTTACATATCCTAGCCCCCGAATTTAACCTAGTCAGTAACAAGAGCCAAGATTCATTAGAGGTGAGCTACTCATAAACGGCGGGATCCGTGATTTAAACCTGGCCTTAGGAGATAGGCTTCTCTGCCGGGGGGACCACGGAAGGAAGAAGGACAGACGCCGGACCACCGGGACGATCCCAGGGTAGTAGAACTAGGCTCATACTAGTAGTTTGTCTGGATACTAACCAGAGTAAGCCCTATTAGGTTTAAGACAGCAGAGTGGCGCAGCGGGAGCGTGCTAGGCCCATAACCCAGAGGTCGATAGATTGAAACCATCCTCTGCTAAGGTTTAGGTTTCAGGTGAATCTTTGACTGAAGGCTTGTTTCCAACCTGTTTCGAACAGGGGACCTTTCGCGTGTGAGGTGAATGTGATAACCACTACACCGTGGAAACTGCTGCAAGAACACACCTTTATCAAGACTTACAAGTTCATATTCGGCCGATGGAAAACATGTGGCTCATAAGTCTCATTGCTGTTTTTAGCTGCATTGCATTTCTTGCCTTTTGTGGATGTTGTTATATCCCTTAATAAATGAATGCATCTGATACCTATCGTTGTTTTGGTTTTAAGAATGTTCAAACTGAACATTCACAAATAACTCTACCAAAAGTACCCGAAGTACCAGAAATTAAGTTATGGTGGGGCCTGCATTTTCAGTGAAGAGTTGATTCCAGCTGCCTGAAAATCTATCTATCTCACCCTGGTGACTCATCCTTACCCCCCCTGCATACTGTGAAAACCATGTGATGATTGGACCTCCACAGGCGGAGTTAGGGGGGGGTGCTTTTTCAGGCAGCACCAACAGCCCACCTGCCGGAAAATGCACCCCCTGTCTATCTATGGCTAGGATAGTCGTAGGGACATGAAACTCACCCTATTAACTCATCCTTACCCCCCCTGTATACTGTGAAAACCATGTGATGATTGGACCTCCACAGGCAGCACCAACAGCCCACCTGCCGGAAAATGCACCCCCTATCTATCTCTGGCTAGGATGGTCGTAGAGACATGAAACTCACCCTAGTAACTCATCCTTACCCCCCCCTGCATACTGTGAAAACCATGTGATGATTGGACCTCCACAGGCGGAGTTAGGGGGGGGGTGCTTTTTCAGGCAGCACCAACAGCCCAACTACCGGTAAATGCACCCCCTGTCTATCTCTGGCTAGGATGGTCGTAGAGACATGAAACTCACCCTAGTGACTCATCCTTACCCCCCCCCCCCTGTATACTGTGAAAACCATGTGATGATTGGACCTCCACAGGTGGAGTTAGGGGGGGGTGCTTTTTCAGGCAGCACCAACAGCCCACCTGCCGGAAAATGCACCCCCTATCTATCTCTGGCTAGGATGGTCGTAGAGACATGAAACTCACCCTAGTGACTCATCCTTACCCCCCCCCCCCCCCCCCCCCCCCCCATCCCCTGTATACTGTGAAAACCATGTGATGATTGGACCTCCACAGGCGGTGTTGGGGGGGGGGGGGGGGGGGGGGGGTGCTTTTTCAGGCAGCACCAACAGCCCACCTGCCGGAAAATGCATGTTTTTCCCCTCTGAACTCTCTCCCTTTGTTTATAATGCCAATTTTTTTCTGGATTTAGTCTCTATAAACTCCAAGGAAAACAATACCCGGCTGGGGACAATTTTTGAAATCGGTCTCCAAACAAGCGGCCCGCCGGCCTCCAAAATCCGTCACTCGCTTGCGTCACTCGTCTCGAAAAGTGTCCAAACTCGGCTCGGAAATCGCCTCTTTCAGCATAAAAAAGTACATAAAAAGTTGAAATAATCCAAGTTTTCCTTACTTGTGAATGTTTAAAAATTGTGAGCCTTTAATGAGTTTGGCGTCATTCAAGTGCCTTTAATGATTTCACCGTCTTAAACTTAAATGTTTTTCAATTTTAAGTTATTTACTGAATTTGAATGAGCCTATAGGGCTTTGCACTTTGTTTATTATATATATGTTTTTTGGTATTCTATTTTAGTTACTTTGAATTTACACCTTCCTGGCGCTGTTTTGTTCTGTTTTTATAATGTTTTGTAATGTTTTATACTGTTATTGGACTTATTGTGATTATTTTTTTCTCAACTATTTGTAAATGTTGAAATTTATAAATAAACATTAAAAGAAAAACTCGGCTGGTTCTATTTTTGTTACTTTGAATGTACAACCCACTTGCGATGTTTTGTACTGTTTTAATTATGTTTTGTAATGTTTTATACTGTTGTTGGACTTATTTTGATTATTGTTTCTCAACTGTTTGTAAATGTTGAATATTATAAATAAACATAAAAAAAAAAAAACTCGGCTGTAATGACCGACGTGGCTGAAATCGCCTCTTTCGGCATGCAAAATGTACATAACAAGGTGACATAATCCAAGTTTTCCTTACTTGTGGATGGATTAAAAATTGTGAGCCTTAATGATTTCGCCGTCATTCAGGCCATTCAGATAAGGCGAAAACAATAACCGTTTAATATTGGAATATTTGCTGTCCCAAAAATGTATTGTCTACCTTGACAGCTTACTGTAAAGAATATATACACCAAAGTGAGCCTCTATATCAGGGGTGTCCAAACTTTTTCCACTTAGGTGGTTTCAAAGTTGTTTCCATTTGGATGTTACAATTCAGAAAAAGTACAGTGTTATTTCAATGTAACACAAAACAAATAAAAATCGATACCAAAAATACTGCATTTGTTTTTATTTGCCAATGACTTTGATAGGAAGCCATATAACTTCTCACAATTTACGTTATCTTTTCTCGATTAAACTCTATAGTAAATTTGAATAAACTAAACATAGTTGATTTTACGTTATTGTGTATCGATAAGTGTTGAATTACAATAATATCATTTAATGCCCTTTTAAGGTGAAATATCACCACCTGTGTTTTTTTCCATTGCCAATGTATCAATCCGCGTTTGCAATTAATAGATCCTTACAAAAATCGATAGTTTGGCAAATGTCCAAAGTGGTTTCAAGATATCAATATCAAAACATAATTAAAGCGCTCTTTTGCAATTTTTAAGCATTTTTTTTTTCTCTACCTTGGATTCAAAAATCGGCCCAGTGTTGTAGTCACCTTTTCAATTGAGTGAAAATGGATCCTTCTCTGTATAAGGCTATTTTGGACTACAAGACTAAAGGTATTTATTCAGCGGCCATCTCCAAAAGAGAAAAGAATGAAATGCGCCGAAAAGCTGCAAGGTATAATGTTCAAGGTGAGTGACATTTTCAGAAACTTTTATATTCAAGAGATTTGTAGAAGTCTTTAATGGCACACGCCTTGTTAGCGTCCCAGAACGTGTTCAGCAGACTTGTCGACTAAAAATTACTCACGCATTGTGCTTATTAATTTCTACTGTTGATCGGGAAGACGGTCATAAATTAGATAACTTAATGTCAAATCAGTCTCCAGAATGTATTGTTCTCTCTGGGTGCTTCCTAAGGTTAAACGACAGATAAAACTATTCCCAAAATGCATAAAAAATGATGCACATGTTATATTGCCCTACTTTTAGCCATGTAACGATAGAAATGTGAAAAAAACATGAAAACCTGTAGTACATTTGCAGATACAGAACTTGCACACTGTGACAATAATGGTATTGTATAATTGTGTTATCAATCATTTTTAAAGACGTTATAATTGTTTAGTTAACTTCCCTGTCATTGTATTTTAAATCCACTTCCAAATTCTTCATATTATTTTATTAGAAGATACTATTTAAAAGTAGGCCCCTAAGTTTGAACGTGTGAGTCAATTGTGTGTGTGTCCTGTGAAGGACTTGTTACCTGCCCAGGATGTTTTCCTACCTTGCCCAATATATGCTAAGATAGACTGCAGCACCACCTGTGACCCTGATTATGGGTAAGTGGTGCCTTAGGTAAGGATGGACAATGGTTATTGCATGAAATCTTACACAATAATCTCTTGTTGCGAGAATATTTCCTTTGCCTGTGTCTCCATTTTTTTTTATTTTATTTTGCTACAGGTTTCTCTGCAAATCATTTTACATGATACAAATTTTCATCAGGAAATTTTAAACAATTCATGCAGTTGCAGCTGAACATGGAGGCTCCATGGCTACTTTTTATTCATAAAATTCATCTTTAACATTGGGTGTCTCAACATGATAAGTTAACCCATTTGGCTGTAGCAACCTTCACAAGAAAATGTTTCTTGGTGTTGATATATTTTCCAATGTATTTCTTAGGAGAGGAACTCTACTACGTCGGTCTGACCAGATCCTCTACAACTAAGGTTGTGTGTGGACCGAAAGAGGCCAATGATGTCTTTACAGTTTCATGCCAGTACCATTGGAGCACACACGGGTCAAAAAAAGACCCGAGACGCCATTTCCAGGCGATATTTCTGGCCTGAAATGGCCGTTGACATCGATAAATGGGTAATTCAATGACACTTGAAGAAAATTCGCTTTTCATAAAATCCTACTAGAAGTTTCCTTTATTACACAGTTTTATAACTGGTCCTTATGCTATTTCACAGAATATGAAATGACAGTCACCAAATGTTGCCAGCTGATGGTAACGTTATTCATATGAATTGTGTTCTTTGCAGGTGGCCGATTGTATTGTTTGCCAGGCCGGCCAGACCATAATAAAAAAGGAGGTAGAATATACACCTATAAAGGTAAATATCCATCCACCCATCCATTTGCTACCGTTTATTCCCTTTTGGCGTCACGGGGGCGCTGTCGCCTATCGCAGCTACAATCGGGCGGAAGGCATTTTACACCCTGGTCAAGTCGCCACCTTATCGCAGGGCCAACACAGATAGACGGACAACATTCAAACTCACATTCACACACTAGAGACCATTTAGTGTTGCCAATATATTTTATATATATATTTTCTTCCATGGCTTTGCTCTGAGTCCGAGGGTCACAGAGGAAGCTGTAAAAACATGTCAATTTAAATATAAGAGGACGGTTAATTACTACTACACAACAGCAACATATTAAAAGAGATTTTGATATTTGTATTTATTTACACCCAATAAACTGTAACCAATTAAACTGTCTCCAATGATCCTGCTCCTAATCTGATGTTCTTTATTCTATTTTTCTAGGTCAAACACCCATTTGAACTTATAGGCATGGACCTGGTGGGAAAATTGACTAAGACCAAAAATGACAATCAATATATCTGTGTCATGATAGATTATTTCACCAAATGGCCACAGGCTTATCCATTAAAATCTAAAAATGCAGCAGAGGTGACTGAATGCATCATAAAATGTTTTCATCAGTTTGAGGCACCAAAAAGAATATTAACGGACCAAGGCACATAATTTGTCAATACGGTAAATATGGAAAACAACACAACTATTTGACTGAATACATGTGTACATTGTAACATCTTACAAATATTAGTGTGCCCACATTCATTTTCACATATAAAGTGTTCTGTGGTTAATACAAAATGCTACATATCCTGCAAAAATGCTCCCTTTTATAATCATGCACCTACCAAACAAAATATATAGTCCAAGCTATTTTTTTACTGTGTGAAACGTTTGTGCACTCTACGTTTACAGATTAACAGGACTGTGTGTGCCAAGCTGGGCATCCAGCGGAGCCTCTGTGCCCCCTACCATCCTCAGACGAATGGTTTGGTGGAAAGGAAGAATGGGACCATCCAAAGGTGAAGGAAATATAATCTATTCATTAAATATGATCTATGTGGTCTTCAGTTTACGCTACTACAATTTAATTGTGGGTTTTTGAACAAATGCAAATTGTAATTTAAAATTTGAATACCGGTATGTTTTATTTTCCAGGGCACGTAGTAAACTTGTGGGTAAAAAACCAGAAACCTGGGACGAGTATCTCGATGCCGTTAGGTTTGGGCTCCGAACAAAGAAGCAAATAACAACGTCATACTCCCCCTTTTTTTTGATGTTTGGGAGAGAGGCCCGCTACCCATCAGAGGTCCCCGAGCACTACAGGGTTAGTGAAGAAATCCTACCAAGATTTAGTTACGAGTCTGCTCTGTAAATGCAACCGGAAACAGTGTTAATGCAAAGGCAAACAAGCTACACTGTCTCCTGTGAAAAACATTTGAAAAAAAATCCTGCAAAACACTTTTTTGTTCACAGTTGAACAGCAGTGTGGAGGGCATTGTGGGAGAGGAAGCTCTGGGGGAGGACATAGAGCGGTTGGAGAGCGTGAGGGATATAGTGCACAGCAATGTGGCAAAGAAGCAGGAGAGCACCAGGCGGAGGCTGACAACAGGTGCAGCTAAGGAACATCTCAAAGTTGGAGAGCAGGTCTGGCGGCAGAATGTCAGGAACCAGCAGACGAAGGGTGGGAAGTTGGAGGCAAACTTCCTGGGCCCATACACAATAACAGCACTGGAGGGCAAAAGTGCAGATTTGAAAGCAAAACATGGTGCAGTTTTTCGCAAGGTCAACATTGACCACCTCGTCAAGGTGAGGCATGAAGTGCCACGCATACCCCATAAAATAGAAACTTCCACAACCCCTTCTACTCCACCTCAGACACCCGCTGACAAGACACACCGCCCCACCGTCATTTATCCAAAGACACCCCGCCCCACCGTCATTTGTCTCAAGACACACCGCCCCACAGTAATTTGTCTAGCCAAATCCACCAGAAAAGCTCCTCCACCTCCACCAGCCACCTCACCTCCAACTGCACTAGCCTCCTCACCTCCAGCTGCACCAGCCTCCTCACCTCCTCCTCCACCAGCCTCCTCACTTCCAGCTGCACCAGCCTCCTCACCTCCTCCTCCACCAGCCTCCTCACCTCCAGCTGCTTGTTTTGGAGAGGTAGCGGAAACAATTCCACAATACAAAAAAACTCCAATTCAAATACGTAAGTTTTTTTTCATTCTGTGCTTATTACTCAATTGGAAAAAAAGTAATGAGCGTAAAGCTTGTTACTCCTTTGTTGCATTCATGAAAAATGAACACAACTCGTAATTTTCAGAAAAAGGAAATCGTAACATGTTTAAGAATTGTGGTTGAAATAGAAAATATGTTTTTTAAAAGGGGTTTTATGTTCTAATAAAAGGTTAATGAATACATCATGTTTCATGGTTTGATATTGTTCATCTTCTGCAGATGTGAAAGAGGCATTTGCAGGGAGGAAGGCCCATGTCCTTCTTTCAAAGATTGGAAATTATAATTTGTGTTATTGGGACATCGAGAAGGTTGGTCCCAACCAGGAGCTTGAGAGCGAGGTATTAAGCTGTCATTTTTGTCTGATGCCTTTACATCACTTCACAAACAGTATGCGCATTTCTGGACTATACACATTCTAATTAAGATTTTTATCTATTTATAAAGTTAATAATACATAAATTCCAATTTGGTGACCGGCAAAATTAGTTGATAACTGATCCTCCATACTGAATATATGTAGCATTTACACACAGAGTCAGTCAACATATGGAACTGCATTTATCATGCACAATTAATTTATTTTTTCATCTTTCATAGGTAATCAATGCCTACCTCACCTTTCTTGTGAGGAAATATAATAAAATAAGTCCAGAAAAGGCTGGTGTCATCGACAGTTTTTGCATGACGGCAATTTGGCAAGGGAAACAACAAAGACTCCGAAAAGTATGTATATAGGAGACTGTTATGCACATGGAATTTGTTTCTTTGATTATGCAATACATTTTCATTAGGTCCTCTTATTTACAGCTCGATCCAATGGCATTCTCCATCCTTTTGGGAATAATTAATGAACAAAACCACTGGATGTTGACGGTGAGATGAGAAGTACTGAGCAAATCTTGCTTCTATAAGATCATTATTAGTGGTTTTGAAGGCCCTATATACTTTCAAGGGTTGAACTCCCTTTCAAATGCCAATTCTGAAGTTGAACATTTTTCATGTACCCTTTCAATCTTACACATCAATCTGTCCAATAGTAGGTTTGTGCCTCACTTATCTTGTTTCCATGTTAAAAATACAAAGGTCATCTACCCACACGAGAAGAGATGCTTTTTTTGGATCCATTGGGGGAATCACAAAGGAACATCAAGAGATGCCTGGGGTCAACAAGGTATTTTTTTCCATTAAAGGATGATGTCTGATACATAGTACTTGCACTATAACGTCAGACAAAAGGCAGCTCTAAGAGCTGCTAAATGATTGATTGATACTCTTATTGGTCAATTGTACGGGGTATGTAACATATTTCGTACAATTGACCACTAAATGGTAGCACCCGAATAAGTTTTTCAACTTGTTTAAGTCGGGGTCCATGTTAATCAATTCATGACAATGGTGCAATAGTTTAATAGTTGTTTACAAATAATATTTCTATCACTAAGGGCCTTTATGCGAACGAAAGGCTGCAACGTGACAAGGTGGGCATGCAGCACCCTGGCCCATGCACGCCAGCAAGATGGCACATCATGTGGTGTCCTGGCCTTAAAAGTAAGTGTACTGTACACTACTGAAACAATGTGGACAACCTCAAGGTCATTACCTTTTTTCATAAGAGAAATCCATGACTTGGTTTCTTACATGTTTGTGATATGTACCATTAAGTAGCCCAAAAATTATATATATAAACTTGAGGTGCACCACCAAAAATGGAGTGATGGTTTAATAACTTATAAACGCATGCTTACCCTAGCTAAAGCTGAATATTACTCAAATCTCATCCACAATAATAAAAATGATCCTAAATTTTTGTCTAGTACGGTAGCATCGCTAACCCAACAAGGGACCCCTTCCAGTAGCTCCTCCCTGATGACTAGCTGATGACTTTATGCAATTATTTCATAAGAAAATTGAAGTCATTAGAAAGGAGATTAAAGACAATGCATCCCAGCTACAACTGGGTTCTATAGAAGTATTTAAGTCTCACCTTAAAACTCATTTGTATACTCTAGCCTTTAAATAGACTCCCTTTTTAGACCAGTTGATCTGCCGTTTCTTTTCTGTTTCTCCTATGTCCCACTCTCGACTGTGGAGGGGGTCCGGTCCGATCCAGTGGCCATGTACTGCTTGCCTGTGTATCGGCTGGGGACATCTCTGCGCTTCTGATCCGCCTCTGCTTGGGATGGTTTCCTGCTGGCTCCGCTGTGAACGGGACTCTCGCTGCTGTGTTGGATCCGCTTTGGACTGGACTCTCGCGACTGTGTTGGATCCATTATGGATTGAACTTTCACAGTATCATGTTAGACCCGCTCGACATCCATTGCTTTCCTCCTCTCCAAGGTTCTCATAGTCATCATTGTCACCGACGTCCCACTGGGTCATTATTGTCACCGATGTCCCACTGGGTGTGAGTTTTCCTTGCCCTTATGTGGGCCTAGCGAGGATGTCATAGTGGTTTGTGCAGCCCTTTGAGACACTAGTGATTTAGGGCTATATAAGTAAACATTGATTGATTGATTGATTGATTAACACAGATACGACTGTATATACGGTGGATACTGCCCTCCAAAATATTTTCTCTCGAGTCGGGACCCAGGATGGACCGCTCGGCTGTGTATCGGCTGGGGACATCTCTGCGCTGCTTATCCGCCTCCGCTTGGGATGGTTTCCTGCTGGCTCCGCTGTGAACGGGACTCTCACTGCTGTGTTGGATCCGCTTTGGACTGGACTCTCGCGGCTGTGTTGGATCCACTATGGTCCCCATCTTGCTAATTTATGTATTCATCATAAGATGCTTCAATAAATCAATCAATGTTTATTTATATAGCCCTAAATCACAAATGTCTCAAAGGACTGTACAAACCACTACGACTACGACATCCTCGGAAGAACCCACACAAGGGCAAGGAAAACTCACACCCAGTGGGACGTCGGTGACAATGATGACTATGAGAACCTCGGAGAGGACCACATATGTTCTGTCACAGCTGTGGGATGGAGGAGAGCGATGACCCTAATTGGGTACGTTTTTACTGTGCAATACAGTCAGGCTGTGAAATAGCAGGGCGTAGATAACATATTTTTTGTACTAAAAAAGTAACAGTGATAATGATGAATTATTAAAATCCGGAATTTATATACATTTAATTTAATGGCCCAACTTTTCTGCCTCCTCACCTCCGTCCTCCTCCTCACCTTAGATCCGCTGTGACATCTGTGACAGGTGGTTTCACCACGAGTGTGTCCTGAGGCCAGATCTTGATGGGGATTACCTGTGCCTTGCATGTGTATGATGATTGTCTTTGTGTTCACTTCATTTGACGTTTGACTTTGTGTGACTTTGTGTTCACTTCATTTGTGTGACTTTGTGTTCACTTCATTTGACGTTTGACTTTGAATATTTTATATATAAATTATTTAACTATGTGTGGATTTTGTTAGACTTAAACTTAGACAAACTTTAATGATCCACAAGGGAAATGGTTATTTGTTTGTATCAAAAAAAAATTGCATTATACCTTGTTTGATAAGAAATTATATTTCTTCTCCTCTGATCTGACAAAAAACTATTTAATTACAAGCCTGGTTTCAGATTATATTATAGTAATACCGATGTATTTATTATGTTTATAATATATATATATATATATATATATATATATATATATATATATATATATATATGTAGGCGCCAGCGCCCCCCGTGACCCCAAAAGGAAATAAGTGGTAGAAAATGGATGGATGGATATATATATATATATATAAATCACTTAGATTTATATCGCGCTTTTATAAACACTCAAAGCGCTCACAGAGAAGTGGGACCCAACATTCATTCACAACTGGTGGTGGTACATCAGTAGCCACAGCTGCCCTGGGGTAGACTGACGGAAGTGTGGCAGCCAGTTCGCGCCTACGGCCCCTCCGACCACGACTAATCATTCATTCATCATTCATTCACCAGTGTGAGCGGCACCGGGGGCAAGGGGGAAGTGTCCTGCCCAAGGCAGTGATTTTTTTTGGATGTCAATAGGTGGGAAGCGAACCTGAAACTCTCAGGTTTCTGGCCGGCCGCTCTACCCACTACGCGCCTATATTTATATGTATATATTACACACACACATTGTTGTATATTTACATATAAATATGTATACATATATATATAGACATACATGTGTAGATCTACACATGTATGTCTATATATATATATATATATATATATATATATATATATATATATATATATATATATATATATATATATATATATATATATATATATATATATATATATATATATATATATATATATATATATATATATATATATATATATATAGACGGCATGGCGCAGTGGAAAAGTGGCCGTGCCCAACCCGAGGGTCCCTGGTTCAATTCCCACCTAGTACCAACCTCGTCACGTCCGTTGTGTCCTGAGCAAGACACTTCACCCTTGCTCCTGATGGGTGCTGGTTGGCGCCTTGCATGGCAGCTCCCTCCATCAGTGTGTGAATTGGTAAAGTAGTGTCAAAGTGCTTTGAGTACCTTGAAGGTAGAAAAGCGCTATACAAGTACAACCCATTTATCATTTATTTATATATATATATATATATATATATATATACTGTATATTACCAAATAAACGCCTCTTCCTAATAATGGCCCATGTATAGCGATACACCACAACTGATTGGAAGTGGGGGAAAAGCTGGGAAAGTAGGCAAAAGTCCTCAAAGTTTTAAAAAAACAATCACACAAGTCCCGCAGCTGGCCACCCGAGTCAAGGGATGCCCAGCATGTCCATAGCGCACACCGCAAAGTCACACTGGAAGTGGGGGGGGAAGTTGGGAAAGTAGGCAAAAGTCCTCAAAATGTTCAAAAATCTTACCTGGGAGTGATTCTCACAAGTCCCCCATGTCCCCAAATTTAAAAAAATGAATAAAAATCCAGAGCCAGATGTTGGATGCCGGTGGGTCGTTTTCGGCCCGCGTGCCTTAGTTTGGAGACCGATTTCAAAAAGTGTTCCCAGCCGGGTATTGTTTTCCTTGGAGTTTATAGAGACTAAATCCAGCAAAAAATTGGCAATATAAACAAAGGGAGAGAGTTTAGAGGGGAAAAACATGTATTTTACGGCAGGTGGGCTGTTGGTGCTGCCTGAAAAAGCACCCCCCCTAACTCCGCCTGTGGAGGTCCAATCATCACATGGTTTTCACAGTATACAGTGGGGGGGGGGGGGGGGGGTAAGGATGAGTCACTAGAGTGAGTTTCATGTCCCTACGACCATCCTAGCCAGAGATAGACAGGGGGTGCATTTTCTGGCAGGTGGGCTATTGGTGCTGCCTGAAAAAGCACCCCCCCTAACTCCGCCTGTGGAGGTCCAATCATCACATGGTTTTCACAGTATACAGGGGGGGGGGGGGGGTAAGGATGAGTCACTAGGGTGAGTTTCATGTTTCTACGACCATCCTAGCTAGAGATAGACAGGGGGTGCATTTTCTCGCAGGTGGGCTATTGGTGCTGCCTGAAAAAGCACCCCCCCCCCCCTAACTCCGCCTGTGGAGGTCCAATCATCACATGGTTTTCACAGTATACAGGGGGGGGGGGGGGGTAAGGATGAGTCACTAGGGTGAGTTTCATGTTTCTACGACCATCCTAGCCAGAGATAGACAGGGGGTGCATTTTCCGGCAGGTGGGCTGTTGGTGCTGCCTGTGGAGGTCCAATCATCACATGGTTTTCACAGTATACAGGGGGGGTAAGGATGAGTTACTAGGGTGAGTTTCATGTCTCTACGACCATCCTAGCCAGAGATAGACAGGGGGTGCATTTTCTCGCAGGTGGGCTATTGGTGCTGCCTGAAAAAGCACCCCCCCCCCCTAACTCCGCCTGTGGAGGTCCAATCATCACATGGTTTTCACAGTATACAGGGGGGGGGGGGGGGGGGGGGGTAAGGATGAGTCACTAGGGTGAGTTTCATGTTTCTACGACCATCCTAGCCAGAGATAGACAGGGGGTGCATTTTCCGGCAGGTGGGCTGTTGGTGCTGCCTGTGGAGGTCCAATCATCACATGGTTTTCACAGTATACAGGGGGGGTAAGGATGAGTTACCAGGGTGAGTTTCATGTCTCTACGACCATCCTAGCCAGGGATAGATAGGGGGTGCATTTTCCGGCAGGTGGGCTGTTGGTGCTGCCTGAAAAAGCACCCCCCCAACTCCGCCTGTGGAGGTCCAATCATCACATGGTTTTCACAGTATGCAGGGGGGGGGGGGGGTAAGGATGAGTCACTAGGGTGAGTTTCATGTCTCTACGACCATCCTAGCCAGAGATAGATAGGGGGTGCATTTTCCGGCAGCTGGAATCAACTCTTCACTGAAAATGCACCCCGACCATAACTCCATTTCTGGTACTTCGGGTACTTTTGGTAAAGTTATTTGTGAATGTTCAGTTTGAAAATTATTAAAACCAAAACAACGATAGGTATCAGATGCATTCACTTATTAATGTATTCATCCATCCACCCATGAGCTTCTTACAGTTAAAGAAAATGTCATGTTTTTAAAATACATGTATTGGATGTATTGGATCACGTCGAGTGAAGCAGCAAACATTCGTTCTCCTTGATGTTTCTAAAAAAGTACATATAGAGGCTTACTTTGGTATATATATTCTTTAATACAATACTTCAATACATTTTCGGGACAGCAAATATTCCTATATTAAATGGTTATTGTTTTTGCCTTATCTGAATGGTGGCGAAATCATTAAAGGCTCACAATTAATCCATCCATTAATATATCCAAAGTAAAGACAACTTGGATTATTTCACCTTGTTATGTACTTTTTTATGGCGAAAGAGGCGATGTACCCACTTGAATGACGACAAAATCATTAAAGGCAATGACGGCGAAATCATTGAAGAATCACAATTAATCCGTCCATTAATATATCCAAAGTAAAGACAACTTGGATTATTCACCTTGTTGTGTACCTTTTTCTGCCGAAAGAGGCGATTGAATGACGACGAAATCATTAAAGGCAATGACAGCGAAATCATTAAAGAATCACAATTAATCCATCCATTAATATATCCAAAGTAAAGACAACTTGGATTATGCACCTTGTTGTGTACCTTTTTCTGCCGAAAGAGGCGATTGAATGACGACGAAATCATTAAAGGCAATGACGGTGAAATCATTAAAGAATCACAATTAATCCATCCATTAATATATCCAAAGTAAAGACAACTTGGATTATTCACCTTGTTACGTACATTTTTATGCCGAAAGAGGCGATTTTAGCCAAGTTTAGCTACTTTTCGAGACGGGTGACGAAACCGAGTGACGTAAGCGCGCTCCCGGCAGGGGGTGCATTTTACGGCGGGGGTGCATAATTCGGCACAACACCGGCCAATGCATCTGTTGCTTTTTTTAGATTTTAAATAATATTCATAAGGGACAAAAGCAATGTTTGTGACAACCGCAAGACACAGGCATTCCACTCAGAAGGCATATTGGACCCACCGAAGACTGAAGCAGAGTACTCCAAGTTACTCCCATCCAAAGACAATGACATTGGGCCATCGTAACAAGAGATTTTCTAATAATTGGGGGAGTAATGAATCAAGTTTAGAAGTCAGTTTCTGTGGCGTAATTGGTCAGCGGGCTAGGCTGTTAACTGAGAGGATGGTGGTTCAAGCCCTCCCAGGGACGATACTTTACCACGAGCACATTTTGAGGGTTTTCTTGTATAGCCCGTGTCATTCTCTAAATTGGTACAATAGTTTCGAGATAAAACGTGTGCCACGTTTGCAACCGTGCTTGTGTAAAATACTGATAATCAATTTTCTCCACTCAAATTGGCTATCCGTTGAGGATAGGGTTATAGGCATCAAGTTGAAATCCATGATGTTCCAGGCGCTGTAGCTGTCAGTCAAGATGCCTGTTTGTTAAACGGGAGATGTTTGGCTGAAATCCTGTCAGTGTCTTGGTGTTTTTTCTGTATCACTTTCTCAGTTTTTTCCTAAACCACGTGAATGTGGGCCTAACTTCTATTCGTTTTGAATGAAATCCCAATGGATCCACAGAGTTTGATGTTGACTGCAATTTCTTAATAAGAAATGCCATTTTAAATGTGGACAAAACCAGCACTCAGAAATAAACACGACTTCAGTTGGGTTCCAAATAACTTTGTTACTAGTAGTTTGTCTGGATACTAACCAGAATAAGCCCTATTAAGTTCAAGACAGCAGAGTGGCGCAGCGGGAGCGTGCTGGGCCCATAACCCAGGGGTCGATGGATCGAAACCATCCTCTGCTAAGGTTTAGGTTTCAGGTGAATCTTTGACTGATTCTTGTATTGAAACAAAGGTCAACACCCATTCAGCCCACAACTGTCTTCTCTAACTCTTTGGGAATTACATTTATGATTCCTGCTAAGGTGAGAGTTTAAACATCTTATAAGTCAATCTCAACAGTACAGTTACAATCCATCCAATGGCCGGAGAATACAGTGACTTGAATGAATGACAGATTTCACTGGTTTGTGCATGACTATTTCATGGAACCCAGCATTCACGATGTTGAAGCCTGAGGTCTGCCTATATGAGAACCCTCTAAATTTGGTGTTGTGTGTGCTCAGCTGAACATGAGCTGATCAGGTATGTTGCAAACTACTTCATGATAAAAACACAGGACCTTGTTATTATTTATTTCCCGGTTTATGTATAAAGGTAAGAAGTAAAGTCAAAAAAAGGCTTGTTTCCACCCTGTTTCGAACAGGGGACCTTTCACGTGTGAGGCGAATGTGATAACCACTACACCATGGAAACTGCTGCAAGAAAACACCTTTGTCAAGACTTACAAGTTGATATTCGGCCGATGGAAAACATGTGGCTCGCAAGTCTCATTGCTGTTATTAGCTGCATTGCATTTCTTGCCTTTTGTGGATGTTGTTATATCCCTTGTGCACGTAAAATGTGTTCCACTTCGGAACATTTCAAACGCTCTTCCTCTTAACCGAGTTCATGAACAAACATTGTTATGCAGGCATTGGTGGTTCAGTGGTAGAATTCTCGCTTCCCATGCGGGAGACCCGGGTCCGATTCTCGGCCAATGCATCTGTTGCTTTTTTTAGATTTTAAGTAATATTCATAAGGGACAAAAGCAATGTTTGTGACAACCGCAGGACACAGGCATTCCACTCAGAAGGTATATTGGACTCACCGAAGACTGAAACAGAGTACTCCAAGTTACTCCCATCCAAAGACAATGACAATGGGCCATCATAACAAGAGATTTTCTAATAATTGGGGGAGTCATGAAACAAATTCAGAAGTCAGCCTCTGTGGCGCAATTGGTCAGCGCGCTCTGCTGTTAATTGAGAGGATTGTGGTTCAAGCCCACCCAGGGATGACACTTTGCCACGCGCACAGTTTGAGGGTTTTCTTGTACAGCCCGTGTCCTCCTCTAAATTGGCACAGTAGTTTTGAGATAAAACGTGTGCCACATTTGCAACCGTGCTTGTTTAAAATAGTGATAATCAATGCTCTCCCCTCAAATTGGCTATACGTTGAGTATAGGGTTATAGGCATCAAGTTGAAATCTGTGATATATCGAATGGGAGGCAATAAACAGGCGAGGTGATGAAGTTACGTCTTGTTTACTGTGACTTCAGAACAGACTCACTCGCTTGCCGTCAAGTGTACAACAACAACGTAAAACGTTGGCCAACCAAAAAGCAACCCCAGTATGCTATGACCAACATTGACCAGGAGAAGGCAACATACACACATAGACCAATCTATTACATTCCTCCCCTTTTAGAATTTTAGAAGTTACTCAAAATAAAAACAACCCAACCCAAAATACAGCAGGCTCAATTAGAAAAACTACTTATGCCATATATATATATTTTTTTTTTTTTAGTACTGAACACTTAACCCTCATTTGTAACAACAACATATGTATTATACAAACAGTATTCATACACCATTAACACAGCTTTTTATACTGTTGTCAGAGATTCAGTTTGTTTGGTGGTACTCGAATCCTTTCTGGATACCTGCGGATCACTGGTGGGGTTTTTGTTGTGGGTGATCTGAATTCTGATGATGGTAACTCAGCAGGACTTGAATCTACTTCAGTGTTGAGACTTGTTTGTGTCTGACTCACTGATGGTCCTGGTGATGGAATTGACATAGCACTCTCCAGTTGTACTGATGGCACATTTTCTGCAACTGATGGAGACAAGATAACTGGCAGTCTCTCCATGTTCTCTCGCCATGGTAACATGTGATCCACATGTACAGTGCGCTGTCTCTGTCCCGCTTGGATCAGGTAAGTGACAGTTCCCAGTCTTTTCAGTATTTTTGCTTTACTCCATTTTTCCACTCCGTCCCTGAAATTTCTTATCCGAACAACCTCTCCCTCCAGGAAAAAGCGAATAGGGGGAGCCCTTTTGTCATGATAAAGCTTCTGCGCTGCTTGTTTTCCTCCGATCCGTCTGGCAAGGTCCGGCTTGAGCAAACTGAAACGAGTCCTCAACTGGCGTTTCAGGAATAACTCGGCTGGAGTACGTTCCGTCACTGTGTGGGGTGTACTGGGGTACACGAGAAGGAAATTTGCAAGTCTGTGACTGAGTGACAAGGAAGACTTGCTGTCTGCTTCCAGCACATTCTTCATCAGAGACCGTTTCAAGATTTGTACTGATCTCTCTGCTGCTCCATTTGATGCTGGGTGGTAAGCCGGTACAGCAGTGTGTTTTACTCCATTACTCTCCAGGAACTGAGTAAACTCTTTTGCCACCAGCTGTGGGCCATTGTCTGAAACTAGCTCTTCTGGCAGTCCATACGATGCAAACAGACAGCGCAGCACTTTAATGGTGTTGTGAGAAGTGGTGGACGACATGGGAAAAACCTCTAACCACTTTGAATGGCTATCAATGACAACCAAAAAATACTGTTTATCTTTCTCTGCAAAATCAATGTGAATTCTTTGCCACACTCTTTCTGGCCACCGCCAAGGATGTAACGGTGCCACAGCTGGCATTTTCTGTACTGCTTGGCAGACTGAGCACTTGTTCACCAGCTCTTGAATTTCACCATCACAGCCTGGCCACCAAAGGTAACTGCGGGCAAGAGCCTTCATACGGCAAATACCTGGATGTTCATGATGGAGATCCTCCAGTAATATCTGTCGATAACCTGGGGGTATGATGACTCGCTTTCCCCAGAGAATGCAGCCTTGATCTGCTGACAACTCCTGTCTGCGTACAAAGTAAGGCCTCAATGCTACATCTTCCACATAACTTGGCCAGCCATTTAATGTGTAGTTCCACACCTTACTTAGCACAGGATATTTAAGAGTAGCACTCTCAATGTCTTTTGCACACACAGGAAGTTCATCCAAGTATGAAAAATAGAAGATACTTCCCTCCACTGCTGTGTTGTTCATCCCTACTCGGGGTAGGCGTGACAAAGCATCCGCATTAGCATGATCAGCTGACTTTTTATACTCAATCTCATAATTGTAGGCCATGAGAATAAGTGCCCAGCGTTGCATTCTTAATGCTGCCAACGTTGGAACTGCTGATTTTGGCCCCAGGATGGCCAACAGTGGCTTATGATCAGTGATCAGTGTGAATTTCCTTCCGTAAAGGTATTTATGAAATTTCTTTACTCCAAAAATGATAGCAAGTGCCTCCTTTTCAATTTGGGCATACTTCCTTTCTGGTTCAGTGAGTGTCCTTGAGGCAAATGCAACAGGTCGCTCTTCTCCATCTTCTGTTACATGTGAAATTACAGCACCAACTCCATAAGGCGAAGCATCACATGCGATTCACAGTGGCAGGCGGGTGTTGTAGTGTACCAGCACCTTGTTCTGCAGTAGAAGTTGCTTTGCATCTTCAAATGCTTTTGCACATTCAACTGTCCAAATCCACTTTGAGTCCTTTTTAAGTAGGTTGTGCAGAGGCTTTAGCACAGTAGAGGGATTTTGCAGGAATCTGCTGTAATAGTTCAGAAGACCCAAGAAAGACTTCAGTTCTGTTACATTTGTGGGCTCAGGTGCATTTGTTATGGCAGTCACCTTTTCTTCTGTGGGATGTAACCCAGTCTTATCAATGCGATGTCCCAAATACTCGACACTGCTCTGGAAAAACTGACATTTTGATAGCTTCACCCTGATGCCATGCTTCTCCAAACGTGTGAGAACATTATCCAGTCTTGTCAAATGCTCATCCTCCGAAGAAGCTGTAACGAGTATGTCGTCCAAAAAACATGTCACATGGTCCATCCCTTGCAGAATCTGGTCCATAACAGACTGAAATATTGCAGGAGCACTCGAAACTCCATAACTGAGGCGGTGATACTTGTACAGACCCTTATGTGTGTTTATGGTCAGATACTTTTCTGACTCTTCATCCAACTGTAGTTGTTGGTAGGCGTGTGACAGATCCAGTTTGCTGAAAGATGTACCTCCTGCTAATGTAGCGAATAGATCTTCCGTATTCGGTAATGGATAGGTCTTCTCTTCAATGCATTGATTAACACTAACCTTGTAGTCACCACAAATCCTGATCGTTTTGTCAACCTTAGGTACTGTGACTATTGGAGCTGCCCACTCGCTAGTGTCAATCTTTGAAATCACTTTTTCACTCTCCAACCTCTCTAGCTCTCTCTCTACAGCTTCCTTTAGTGCGTAAGGAACTGGGCGAGCCTTGCAGAAAATTGGTGTGGTATCAGGTTTGGTGCGTATTTTAGCTTTAAACCCTGTGATACAGCCTTGGCCCTCTGAGAACACTGCTGGATGTCTCTCTATCACCTCCTGTACTCCTGTGTTACCATGTGTCCTTTTCTGCACCTTTTGTACAGTGAAAATATGTTTCCAGTTCAGCCGTAGATTTTTTAGCCAGTTACGGCCAATCAGTGCAGGTCTGCTTCCCTGTACAATGACCAAAGGGAGTGTCACTTGCTGGTCCTCGTACTGTATTGGTAACATGATGTACCCTCGAACAGCAATCCTTTGGCCTGAATATGATTTCAACTTTAACTTGAAAACTGGTTTCAAAGGAAATTGAGTGAGGTTTGCCTGGTAAAAGCTGTCAGAAACTACTGACACTGCTGAACCTGTGTCCAGTAACATTGTGGTGCTCTTGTTTCCCAGTACAATATCCACTGTGTAACCTTTTCCCCAGTTTGAGGTAGAGTCAACTGCGTACAATCCAAAAAGTTCTGCCTCATCACCACTTCTAGATGCACTCCCTTCAGTTTCAACATACTGAGTTGAAGATTGGCCTTTTGTCTTCCTGCATGCACGGGCAATGTGTCCAATTTTGGAGCAAGCATGACACTTTTCATTTTTAAATCTGCAGTCATGTGGTGAGTGTTTCCCACCACATCTGTAGCACTTTTGCTGTCCCCCTGTGTCGCTTTTGCCTCCTTTGTATTCCTTTGCTTTGTTTTTATTTTTCCATCTGAACTGTCCTTTCCTCCCCTTCTCAGAAAAATGAGAAACACTTGACAGGGCATTTACCTGGTGAGGTCCACTGTGTTCAGAAAACTCCATTGTATTTTTGGAAGCAAGCTCCATGGAGACTGCAATTTCACAAGCACGGGGAAACGTCAGGTCCCTTTCAGACAACAGCCTGTGTTGCACTGCATCAGAACGTAATCCACTCACAAAACGATCTCTCATGGCATCGTCCAAATATTTTCCAAAATTGCAGGTTGCTGACAACTGTCTCAAAGCCACAATGTAAGCAGAAACAGCTTCTCCTTCCTTCTGATTACGTTTCTGAAAGCGAAAACGCTCCGCTATCACAACAGGTGCGGGCTTATAATGTCCGCATAGCGCCCTCTTCAGCACATCATACCCTAAAGTACTTGGCAATGCCGGAGACGTGAGGTTCTTCAGCAGCTTATAAGTGTCTGCTCCAATAACAGAAAGGAAAACACACACCTTCTTGTCCCCTTCAATCTCGTTAGCCAGCATCCACTGCTCCAAACGCTCCAGATATGAATCAAAATCCTCCTTTGAATCATTGTGTTCATCGATGCGACCCACTGTCAGAGCCATGTTAGCATCCGGTGCTACTGCTATTCCGACACGTGCCCGGTTCCTCCACAAAGTAGGCTACTCTTCAGCCTTACCTATGACCAGTGCACAGCGCTCCTCTAAAGTCCCTTCACGCAGTGGCTTCTTTTAAATCTTCGTCGCCATTTGTGATATATTGAATGGGAGGCAATAAACAGGTGAGGTGATGAAGTTACGTCTCGTTTACTGTGACTTCAGAACAGACTCACTCACTTGCCGTCAAGTGTACAACAACAACGTAAAACGTTGGCCAACCAAAAAGCAACCCCAGTATGCTATGACCAACATTGACCAGGAGATGGCAACATACACACATAGACCAATCTATTACAAAATCCATGTTGTTCCAGGCGCTGTAGCTGTCAGTCAAGATGCCTGTTTGTTAAACGGGAGATGTTTGGCTGAAATCCTGTCGGTGTTTTTTCTGTATCACTTTCTCAGTTTTTTCCTAAACCACGTGAATGTGGGCCTAACTTCTATTCGTTTTGAATGAAATCCTAATGGATCCACAGAGTTTGATGTTTACTACAATTTCTTAATAAGAAAGGCCATTTTAAATGTGGACAAAACCAGCACTCAGAAATAAACACGACTTCAGTTGGGTTCCAAATCACTTTGTTACTAGTAGTTTGTCTGGATACTAACCAGAGTAAGCCCTATTAGTTTCAAGACAGCAGAGTGGCGCAGCGGGAGCGTGCCTGGCCCATAACCCAGAGGTCGATGAATCGAAACCATCCTCTCTTAAGGTTTAGGTTTCAGGTGAATCATTGATTGATTGTTGTATTGAAACAAAGGCCAACACCCATTCAGCCCACAGCTGTCTTCTCTAACTCTTTGGTAATTACATTTATGATTCCTGCTAAGGTGAGAGTTTAAACATCTTATAAGTCAATCTCAACAGTACAGTTACAATCCATTCAACGCCTGTAGATTACAGTGACTTGAATGCATTACAGATTTTACAGGTTTGTGCGTGACATTTTCATGGAACTTATCCTTCATGATGTTGAAGCCTGAGGTTTGCCCATATGAGAACCCTCTAAATTTGGTGTTGTGTGTGCTCGGCTGTACATGAGCTGATCAGGTATGTTGCAAACTACTTCATGATGAAACACAGTACCTTGCTATTATTTATTTCCTCTTTTATTTATAGAGAAAAGAAGGAAAGCAAAAAAAAAAGCATATTTTCACCCTGTTTCAAACAGGGGACCTTTGGCATGTTAGGCGAATGTGTTAGCCACTACACCATGAAAACTGCTGCAAATTCGGGACCTTTATCAAGGCTTAAAAATTGATATTCGGCCGATGGAGAACATGGTGCTCGCTAGTCTTATTGCTGTTATTTGCTGCATTGGATTTCTTGCCTTTTGTGGATGTTGTTATATCCCTTGAATACGTAGAATGTGTGATGTAACATTATTTGGTATTAGGAAGGGACCTTTATTTTAAAGGAGAGTTGCTCCTTCCTCTGGTTTCCGGTAGTCTGCGCATGACAGTCCGACGCTCATTTGTTCACACACGAGACGTATTTATGTGTTTCTGCGCTCAAAGTTTGTTGTTTCTTCCCACGAAGTGCCTTAGAAACATTGTCTGTAAGTCTTGTGTCTGTTTTATGAGTAACATGAACACGTTGTGTGTGCGTGTAAATGTAAAAATAGTACTGTGTGACGATAGCTTGTTCTCATGTTTTAACTTGTTGCTACTTAGCGTTTAACTTCTTTGCTTGCTAGCTCACTCCTCTAAAGGAGGGTGCAATCTTTGTGTCCCTCCTCAGTGTATAATGTACATTATCCTGTGTTGTTTACAAGCATTCCATATGTAAATCTTATTCATGTGTGGCTTTGAGTGTTCGGACTATTTACATACGTTTATGAGCGCTGTTTACATGCTATTGTATGGGCTGTGTGTGTATGTGTGAAAACATGTTATGCAGCAAAAATGTACGGACATGTTACTTAGTAGTGTTCATTTGACATGTATTTTATGTCTCTTTATACAGTTTTACAAAAACGAAAACAAAATCAATACAAGGAAAAGAGAAAACAAAGGAAGAAATGACCAATTAGACAAAAAAAAAGGTGAAGTGCATTCACTGTGAAAACCACTAAAGCTTCTTAAAGATAAAAGGCCTGGACTCTTTCTTCCATTTCCCGGTCCCGTAACCCAGAGGTCGATGGATCGGAACAATCTTCTGCTATGATTTAGGTTTCAGGTGAATTTTTAACTGACTCTTATATTGAAAGCAAGGTCAACACCCATTCTGACTACAGCTGTCTTCTCTAATTCTTTGGGAATTACTCCTATGATTCTTGCTAAGCTGAGACTTTAAACATCTTATAAATCAATCTAAATAGTACAGTTGCAATCCATTCAACGCCCGTATATTAAAGTGACTTTAATGAATGACGATTTCACTGGTTTGTGCGTGACATTTTCATGGAACCCAGCATTCATGATGTTGAATCCTGAGGTCTGCCTATATGAGAACCCTCTAAATTTGGTGTTGTGTGTGCTCAGCTGAACATGAGCTGATCAGTTATGTTGCAAACTACTTCATGATGAAACACAGGACCTTGCTATTATTTATATCCTTGTTTATTTATAGAGGTAAGAAGTAAAGCAAAAAAAAAAAACTATAACCTATTTCCACCCTGTTTCGATTAGGGGACCTTTCGCATGTTAAGCGAATGTGATAACCACTACACCATGGAAACTACTGCAAGTCTCAGACCTTTATCAAGACTCACAAATTGATTTTCGGCCGATGGAGAACGTGGTGTTTGCTAGTCTTATTGCTGTTATTAGCCGCATTGCATTTCTTGCCTTTTGTGGATTTTGTTATATCCCTTGTGCACGTAGAATGTGTTCCACTTCGTAGCATTTTTTTGTCCGTCGCAGCCCGCATTTCAAACGCTCTTCATCTTAACCAAGTCCATGAATACTGTCTGCTCCACAGGCTTTGGTGGTTCAGTGGTAGAATTCTCTCTTGCCATAAGGGAGACCCGGGTCCGATTCCTGGCTAATGATCTCTGTTGCTTTTATTACATTTTAAATAATATTCATATGGGACAAAAGCAATGTTTGTGACAACCGCTAAACACAGGCATTCCAGTCAAAAGGCATATTGGACTCACCAAAGGATGAAGCAGTGTACTCCAAATTACACCCATCCAAAAACAATGACATCGGGCCATTGTAACATGAGATTTTATAATGTTTGGGGGAGTAATGAATCAATTGTAGAAGTCTGTGTCTGTGGCATAAACAGTCAGCGCATTCGGCTGTTTCTGAGAGGGTTGTTTTTAGCCCACCTAGGGACGAGATTTTGACACGAGCACCCGGGTTGGGGGTTTTCTTGTACAGCCCATGTCCTTCTCTAAATTTGCACAAGATTTCTAGTTAAAACATGTGCCACGTTTGCAACATAACTTTCAGCCATGCTCGTTTAAACTAATGTAAATGACTGATAATCAATGCTATCGCTTCAAATTGGCTATCAATTGAGTATAGGGTTATAGGCATCGAGTTGAAATCCATGATTTTCCAGGCGCTGTAGCTGTCAGTCAATGTGCCTGTTTGTTAAACGGGAGATGTTTGGCTCAAATCCTGTCAGTGTCTTGATGTTTTTTCTGTATCACTTTCTCAGTTTGTTTTCAAACCACATGAATGCAAGACTAAATGCTATTCATTTTGACTGAAATCGCAATGGATCCACAGTGTTTGATGTTTACTGCAATGTTTTTAGGGACCGATGTCCCAAAGGGACAGAGGACCCTATTGAATTTGTAGCGTTTTATTGTATTAGGGACCGATGTCCCAAAGGGACAGAGGACCCTACTGAATATCTAGCATTTTTAAATTATTATTCTTTATTATAATACGGCCGCCTCTTTGATCTCTAATTTTACATCCTTAACATGCTTAAAAACTCATCAAATTAGACATCAGGACTGGCGAAAATTGCGATTTACTCAAAAAACCAAACCCCAAAACTCAAAATAGCGCTCTAGCGCCCCCTAGGAAGAAAACACAGACAAAACTGCCTCTAACTCCCAGTAAGAATGTCGTAGACACATAAAACAAAAACCTTTATGTAGGTCTCAGTTAGACCTATATGTCATCCACTGACAATCCCCAGCAAAAATCAACAAGAATGTTCCAATTCCCCCTTTATCTTGCCTTTTGTCAAACATTTCCTCTGAGGCCGTTTGTCGTGTCGGCTTCAAATAAGCACAGGAGAGAGATTGAACCCTTCTGATTAAATGTTGATGAAAGAGTTTATAAACTAATCTAAGAGACTGATGTACAATACATGTGTATACAACTTTTTCTCTGTTTAATAATTCATCCATCCATCCATCTTCTACCGCTTATCCGTGCTTGGGTCGCGGGGGCAGTAGCCCAATCAGGGAAGCCCAGACTTCCCTCTCCTCAGCCACTTCCACCAGCTCTTCCCGGGTGATCCCGAGGGGCTCCCAGCTCTGCTGAGAGACATAATCTATTCAGCGTGTCGTAGGTCTTCTTCATGGTCTCATACCGGTGGTACATGTCCTGAACACCTCAACAACAAGGTTTCCTAATAAAATGCCCAAGCTACTTTAAAATTGTTTTTACCATTATTACCAATAGTTGTTAATCAAATGTTGGAATATTTTTGTGAGTATGTGATACACAATTGTAAAATATCTAATAAAGTATGACTTAAGTAGACAGTCTCTATAAATGTGTCTTTTCATTTCAATAGGCTTGTCCTGAGAGGTGTCGTCGGAGACGTGTAGCCATCAGGCGCGCCAGACGGAGGGGGCAGGTTGGTGACCCCATTTTTCCCCTTACTCTGCAGTCACACAGCCGGTGATCATTGACGATGCGGCAGCCCAGTGGGCGTTTAGCTCATATGATTTCATGTTGGGTGGTTTCTCCGCATTCGTTCCAAAATGCTACAATGTTATTTATGTTCAATGACATTCTTCCCGCCAAGTCTCCCGGGATCTTTAGTTCCCATCGTCCAATCACGGCCATCAGTCCTGAGTTGCACTCATCACTGGTTGTGTGAGCGTAGGGTTAGTGTCAAGATGCACCATATGTACAATTTCAGGTGCCAGCGGTCCATCGGGAACCAGGGGTCATCAGAGAGGAGCCTGCTGTCCAGGAGGAAGCCCAGGTGCCGCTGCAGGTCTTCAAAGATAAGGTTGCTTCTGTTTTTCTACCTAGTGATAGTGGTAGTGTTAGTGAACCTCAGTCCGTCTGCGGTCGTGTGGCAATGGTCGAGAGGGATCGTTGGGGAATTACGTTAGCTAAGGTTGTGCGCAAATCTTTTCACCAGGGGGATAGCAGGTCTAGTTACGGAGGGATGCAATGCATGGCCATTGCATCAAGTAGTATAGCTAATCATGTGGTGAAAAGCGTGTTTTCGGGGGAGACACAGGATCTCGATCGCATCCTGTATTCCGGCGACAAATTTTACAGTATTATGCGCAACCTGGGTATTTTTAGCCATCCGTCACATTATTTTTCCGTGCCGGATCTACCTAGTCATGTAGTTATTGACGAGCAGTTGTTTAGTTTCCATTTTAGTCAAAACCCAGTATCAGGTGATGTGGGTGTTGAGCAGGAAAACAGTCCCTTTGTGACTGCGTAATGGATTAGATGGAATTTTCAGGCAGTACAGCACGTGTCTGCTGACACTGGTAACGTCTATATCTGCCATCATCTGTGAGGATGGACAGTTCGCTGTGGTCGACAGTCTCTCACATGGTAGCTGTGGCCAGTGTAATACTGCACTTTTCCTGTTTAGATGACCTGCATCACTACATCTGTTGTTTGGCTGACGCTCTCAGTCCAGGGCCGAAGCCTTTTGAGCTGTGTGCCGTTGGGGTTAGTGTAGGTGCAAGTCCAGCATTGTCTGGAGCTTCTGTAGAGAGTTGCATCTTTGAGATGAACACTGCTGCAGCACCTGAGCTTAGTGACATCAATGATGTTTGTGTCACCACCTCCTTGTTTGAGAGTGATGCAGGTCAAGCTGTGAGCCACGCACAATCCGGTGTTTCTGTGGAGGGTGGCTTAATAGAGATGAGCACTGCTCCGGCACCAGGATTTAGTGACCTCAAAATCATTTTTGCAGCCCCATCTGTTTGTCAGAGTGGGGCTGGTGATGAAGCACTGTCTGGCGCTTCTGTTCTCACTTTTTTAAGTGAAGTTAGCAGTGGCTCAACAGCAGAATTTGTTGCCACTGATGGCGAAAAGCGTAAGATTTCTTTTTCCAGTGAACGCATGTCAAAATATTTAAAGTGTTTTGATAGCGTTATAGTCAACTCCGATGTAGTATTCATCACTGCATCAAAGAGTGAGAAACAGTTTTTCCGTCCCCTCGGTGATGATGTTTGTAAAGCGTTGTGTAGTCGATTAAAGATAGATTTTATGAATGTTGGTGGTTTGGTGCATAGAGAGGTTCCTACTTAGGTGTTCACTGTCTTAGCGAGAAAATAGTTCGGGCAATATATCAAGCAGTCCAGGATGAAGTGTGTCAAGACTTGGGCCACAGAGATTGAAATCCAGGACACTGCAGATAATTTAGGCATTGACATTTTTACATTTGATGATGGTCGTTGTCTAAAGTATAGTTGCAGCAGTAAATGTTTGTCAGCGGACTGCATTTACTTGGAGAATGTCGGTTGCCAGCATTTTGAGTACGTTCTTTGTGTTTCAAAGCCTGGAATGCAAAACTGTCATGGTTATTGAAAATTAGGCAGGGATATAGGCTGTTGCACTAGGTCTTCAGTGAAAGATGGAGCGGGGCAGGCAGTAGATGGGATAGATTGTCTAGATTCAGGTAAAGATTTTATAGAGGTTATAGAGGAAAGTACAATAAGGAGGAATTCTAGTGCAACAAAGTATTTAAAGCGTAATAAAAGACTGCAGGATACATTAAATCCCAGGGGGTGAACAAGGGGATGGATCAAATGCAGAGAACAAATTTCGCAAATTGTGTGACAATCATTGGTCCTTTAACTTTAAATGTTAGACATCGAGAGAGACGTGCCCTGCTTTATAGGAAAATGTATAGTAAGGACTTGAACTTCAGGGAAAGCAATACAGATATAGTTTTGAGCACAGAGAAATGGTGATAGCAAGCAGTGTAGGGAAGTACAGGGATAATTTGGATCTCAGGGTTAAAGCAAGCAGTGTATGAAATACAGGGATAATATTGAGCACAGGGAAAGGGTTAAATTCGTGAGTAAAGTTGCGAGTGAAATAAAATACAGGGATAATTTGGAACACAGGGACCGGGTTAAAGAAAAGAGTGTAGGGAAATAGAAGGATAATATTGAGCATAAGGACGGGTTAAATTCGGGAGTAAAGTGGTGTGTGAAATAATATACAGGGATAATTTGGAACACAGGGACAGGGTTAAAATTAACAGTGTAGGAACATATAGAGATAATTTACAACACAGGGTCAGGGTTAAAACAAACAGTGTAGGGACATGTAGAGATAATTTAGAACACAGGGAAAGGGTTAAAGCAAGCAGTGCAGGGAAATATAGAGATGATTTAGAATACAGGGAAAGGATTAAAGCAAACAGTGTAGGGAAACACAGGGATAATATTGAGCACAGGGAAGGGTTACATTCGGGAGTAAAGTGGCAATCGAAATAAAATACAGGGATAATTTGGAACAAAGGGACAGGGTTAAAACAAACAGTGTAGGGAAATATAGATACAATTTAGAACATAGGGAAAGTGTTAAAGCAAGCAGTGAAGGGAAATATAGATCTAATTTAGAACACAGGGAAAGGGTTAAACTAGGCAGCAAAAGGCAGTATAGTGTTAGTTTAAAACATAGCCAGCAAGTGATAGCTTGTGTACAGCTGAGTCGGAAGCAGAGGCTGGAGAGGTCTGTAGATTCTGGTTTTGTAATAGATAGTTTTTTGGATAAGGTTAGACATGGACATGTAGTGTTTGTCATAGGCTGCTGTTCAAATATCAGGTGCTGTAATGTGAGAGGTAAGTATATGCAGCAAGTTTAGCAACAGTTGGCATTGCAAATAATTGTAATAGTGAGCATTATCCACATAGTATGATAAGTGTGTTGATCCCTGTCTCATTGTTGCGTCCAGAGGTCAGTTGTGGATTTGCTTTACGCATCCCTTTTATGAAGGTGTTGGCGTTGCCTAAGTGTGGTCAGAATGGTGTACATGGGCCCGTTACTTGTGTTCCGGCAAACATTGTACAAACCACCAATCGGTTGCTACGGTCCAGTACGGAGGCGTCTCTGCTTCAAGTTGAGTTAAAGCGGAAACTAACTTACAAAAGACACAACGAGTATCAATTTGTTGACTCGTGGCATGTCAAACGGGCTATGGATTACTTAAAGAGAACCAATGTCTTGATTAAAGACATTGAGTTCAACAAGGAATGGTTAAATGATTTTTGTAGGGAAGAAGAGGTTGTTGTAGAGGATGGTCAGGCTGGTCAGGGTGACCAGGTTGTTGTTGACAGACAGTCCAGTGAGGATGAGGCTGTAGAGCAGGAAATTGGGGCAGAAGAGGTATCAGAAGACATGGCACAAGATGAAATGTTACATGACAGACAACAGCACTGCATGTTTCAGGACACTTGTCTTATGCCTGTCGCTATTGGTCAGGAAGCAATAGATCAGTATTTTGAGCATGTTTTAAGTCTTGCCTCCGCGGAAGGTAATAGTCCGGTTAGAATGCTTTCGGACAAATGAAATAAGGCGGTGTGTTTCCCTGTGCTGTTTCTGACGAGTATAAATACATTCCACACCAGCCGCATGCATCGCTTAACATTGTCTCGCTATTTTAATAATCATATAATGCATTCCGATGGCCATTTTGCGCGCAATGTGGAATATATATCCTTGAGACCGTATTAGTCCGAAATAGACCAAGTGATATGTACCATTTTGGTCGCGATGCGTAAAGGTAAGGGGTGTCAGCATTCTCAGTGGAATTGCCCGGGCATGGTCAAAGACGACAAGTCTCTGAAGCGCTTTCTACAGTTTGATGACGGTTTTCATTTCCTTTGGCCCATTCGCGGGACGCCAGCTTTTTGATCTTTGGCTCAGAAAGACCTTTTGGCTTGTGTCCGCCAATTGGGGATTCCAACATGGTTCTGCTCCTTTTCTTCTGCTGATTTGCGCTGGCAGAATCTCCTTGCCAGCATCCTGAGACAGGACGGCGGACAGTAGAACAGTTACAGAGTGGGCCGATAGGTGCGAGCTGTTGCGTCGCAACCCGGTCACAGCCCCGAGGATGTTTGACTACAGGTGGCACTGTTTTTTGAAGGAAGTACTCATGTCCCCGTCTCAACCAGTTGGCAAGATTGTAGATAAGTAATCGAAATGAGTTTCAGCAGCGTGGGTCCCCCCATGTTCATGTGCTGTTTTGGATTGAGGGAGCTCACCAAATTTATAAAAACACCGACTTAGAAGTTGCATAATTCATTGACAAATTTGTAACCTGTGAGCTATCCTCAGACAATTACACAACATTGAACGTTGTGTCATCAGTTCAAACGAATTCAAAACAGCATTCAAAGTCATGTCGTAAAAATAAAACAAAATGCTGTTTAAATTTTCCAAAACCGATATCTGCACGCACTTTCATCTGCAAAATCAAAGAATGGGTTTTTTGCTAAAAAGGGAACGAGGACATGGGGTACTTGTATTTCAGAAAACAGGCCACAGTGAAGCTGTCTGGACGATGAGGGACAAAATATGCCAAAGGAGGTTGCGCGGTTGATTATGTCGAGAGAAAAGGATGCCAAGGAGAGGGAGGAGCCTTTTGGTAGCATAGAAGAGTTGTTTGCCAGTGTGGGCATCAACCAGGCTGTCAGGGGTATTTGTTGTCGAACCCCATGAGGCAGAGACGGAGGCAGGCATAGAATATGAAAACATGATTTAATTCAAACTAAACAAGAACAAACAAAAAGCACACACGTGGGCGGAATAACACACTAAGGGAGCTAGCACTGGAAGCTAGAAAACAAAAAGGAACTTCAGCATGGAAGGTAGTGGATAGCAAACAGAAAAACTAGAAATAACTAATGCTAACAGAAAAAGCTTACCGCTACGACGACCAGGACAAAATGTAGCATGACAGGTAGTAGCTGTAACAAAACGACACGACAGGCAGCACGACAAGTCATATGTGGCAACGACAATACAATACAAATGACAGTACAATGATCCAGCCCTGACTGGAGGAACAAAGCAGGTAAAATAGGAGCTGGCTGATTGACATCAGGTGTGACCAGGTGCCAATCAGCCGCAGCTGGGTGAAAACAGGACACAGGGAGTCAAACAGGAAGCTGAACCAAAATAAGAGCACTACACAGGAACTAAGGACAGGAAATACTAAACACAGAGGAGAAACTAAAACACAAACAAACTGTCAGTGACAACTCTGACACAGGCAGTCTGAGCTCGCTTATAGGCGGCTGGAGACTAAGAATAAGGTGGTTTATAGGCGAGGGGTAAACGACACCTGGGTTAACCAGAGTAATAGGAATTTATTGAAGTGTTGGAAAGCTAACATGGACATTAGCTTTTACTGACGCCTACGCAGTCATCATTTACATAAGAAAGAACATCACAAAAGCAGAGAGAAATAGGTCTGTTATTGAGCGAAACCCTTAAAGAAGCAAATAAACAAGGAAATCTCTCTGCTCAAGATGCTTTAAAGGGGAACATTATCACAATTTCAAAAGGGTTAAAAACAATAAAAATCAGTTCCCAGTGGCTTGTTTTATTTTTCGAAGTTTTTTTCAAAATTTTACACCTCCCGGAATCACCCTAAAAAAAGCTTTAATGTTCTTGATTTTCCCTATCTGCGATGAGGTAGCGACTTGTCCAGGGTGTACCCCGCCTTCCGCCCGATTGTAGCTGAGATAGGCGCCAGCGCCCCCCGTGACCCCAAAAGGGAATAAGCGGTAGGAAATGGATGGATGGGATGGATTTTCCCTATTTGCGATGCGACTGTCCATTTCCCTGTGACATCATACAGGGCTGCCAATACAAACAACATGTCAGTTACCACAGCAAGATATGATTCAGACTCGGATTTCAGCGGCTTAAGCGATACAACAGATTACGCATGAATTGAAACAGATGGTCGGAGTATGGAGGCAGATAGCGAAAACGAAATTGAAGAAGATATTGAAGAAGAAATTGAAGCTATTAAGCGAATAGCTATTGATGCTATTCGGCCATAAAATGGTTGTACCTAATGAAGTGGCCCATAGCATGGCTGCCTTATTAGCATCGCCGGTAAAATGTGGGGACCAGACGATCAGGACTTTCGCATCTTGTCACACTGGAGCAACTTAAATCCGTCCATTGGTAAGTGTTTGTTTCGCATTAAATGTGGGTATCTAGTTTCAAATGTACATACAGCTAGCGTAAAAAGCATGTTAGCATCGATTAGAGTAGCATGTTAGCATCGATTAGCTGGCAGTCATGCTGCGACCAAATATGTCTGATAGCACATAAGTCAACAACATCAACACAACTCACCTTTGTGATTTCGTTGACTTAATCGTTGCAAATGCATCTGCAGGTTATCCATACATCTCTGTGCCATGTCTATCTTAGCATCGCCGGTAAAATGTGCAGACACTCTGGCAAATTCAATGGGAGTCTGGCGGTAGAATTCTTGCCTGTTAGTGTTGTTAAACCCTCCGACAACACACCGACGAGGCAAGATGTCTCCAAGGTTCCAAAAAATAGTCGAAAAAACGGAAAATAACAGAGCTGAGACCCGGTGTTTGTAATGTGAAAATGAAAATGCCGGGTGTATTACCTCGGTGACATCACGTTCTGACGTCATCGCTAAAACACCGATAAACAGAAAGGTGTTTAATTTGCCAAAATTCACCCATTTAGAGTTCGGAAATCGGTTAAAAAAATACATGGTCTTTTTTCTGCAACATCAAGGTATATATTGACGCTTGCATAGGTTTGGTGATAATGTTCCCCTTTAAAGAAACTGGGCAGTGTATATTTACACAACAGAGATGTCTGCGCTCAGGAGTGTATAGGCTAATGAGCATCTATTTGAAAGAATGTTCCAGGAAGGTTGTGTTTATTCCAACAGGGAATAACATTGTGCGGATGAGTTTACCCCTCAGTGTGTTGTTGCGAAAGGCTTCCTCAGAGGGTCTTAGGTCAGAAGACATGTGGATGACAAGCATTGTATACAGGTATAGGACTGATTTAGACCTCAACCTGGAAGGCTTTGAGTTCTGTGAGGAAGGTAATGTGACGTCGGCTGGCGGGACCGCACGGCGAGTGTAAGACGTCGTCAATAAAAACAGGGCAAAGTTTGAAGTGGACTGTCCTCGATTAGAGCGTGCGCAGGAGATGGTGGACCGGTTCGATAATGTCAATGACGATGCGTGGGGGGATCTTTGTCCTGAACAGCAAATCGAACACATGGAATGTTTAGAAGAGAGGCGGCGACAGCAGCATATGGAAATTAGGGAAGAGCAGCTAGTTGAATTGGAGGAAACTGTCCCTGATTTGTTTGTTGGTGATGAACAAGTAGCTCAATTTGAGAGAAACACCAACATTTAGGTTTCAGGTGAATCTTTGACTGATTCTTTTATTGAAACAAAGGCCAACACCCATTCAGCCTACAGCTGTCTTCTCTAACTCTTTGTGAATTACATTTATGATTCCTGCTAAGGTGAGAGTTTAAACATCTTATAAGTCAATCTCAACAGTACAGTTACAATCCATCCATCGCCCGGAGAATACAGTGACTTGAACGAATGACAGATTTCACTGGTTTGTGCATGACATTTTCATGGAACCCAGCATTCATGATGTTGAAGCCTGAGGTCTGCCTATATGAGAACGCTCTAAATTTGGTGTTGTGTGTGCTCAGCTGAACATGAGCTAATCAGGTATGTTGCAAACTACTTCATGATAAAAACACAGGACCTTGCTATTATTTATTTCCCGGTTTATGTATAAAGGTAAGAAGTAAAGTCAAAAGAAGGCTTGTTTCCACGCTGTTTCGAACAGGAGACCTTTCGCGTGTGAGGCGAATGTGATAACCACTACACCATGGAAACTGCTGCAAGAACACACCTTTGTCAAGACTTAAAAGTTGATATTCGGCCGATGGAAAACATGTGGCTCGCAAGTCTCATTGCTGTTATTAGCTGCATTGCATTTCTTGCCTTTTGTGGATGTTGCTATATCCCTTGTGCACGTAGAATGAGTTCCACTTCGTAGCAGTTCAAACGCTCTTCCTCTTAATCTAGTTCATGAACAAACATTGTTATGCAGGCATTGGTGGTTCAGTGGTAGAATTCTCGCTTGCCATGCGGGAGACCCGGGTCCGATTCCCGGCCAATGCATCTGTTGCTTTTTTTAGATTTTAAATAATATTCATAAGGGACAAAAGCAATGTTTGTGACAACCGCAAGACACAGGCATTCCACTCAAAAGGCATATTGGTCTCACCGAAGACTGAAGCAGAGTACTCCAAGTTACTCCCATCCAAAGACAATGACATTGGGCCATCGTAACAAGAGATTTTCTAATAATAGGGGGAGTAATGAATCACATGTAAAAGTCAGTCTCTGTGGCGCAATTGGTCAGCGCGCTCGGCTGTTAATTGAGAGGATGGTGGTTCAAGCCCACCCAGGGATGTCACTTTGCCACGAACACAGTTTGAGGGATTTCTTGTACAGCCCATGTGCTTTTCTAAATATAGACAATAGTTTCGAGATAAAGCGTGTGCCACGTTTGCAACCATGCTTGTTTAAAATACTGATAATCAATGCTCTCCCCTCAAATTGGCTATCCGTTGAGTATAGGTTTGTAGGCATCAAGTTGAAATCCATGATGTTCCAGGTGCTGTAGCTGTCAGTCAAGATGCCTGTTTGTTAAACGGGAGATGTTTGGCTGAAATCCTGTCAGTGTCTTGGTGTTTTTTCTGTATCACTTTCTCAGTTTGTTCTCAAACCACGTGAATGTGGGCCTAACTTCTATTCGTTTTGAATGAAATCCCAATGGATCCACAGAGTTTGATGTTGACTACAATTTCTTAATAAGAAATGCCATTTTAAATGTGGACAAAACCAGCACTCAGAAATACACACGACTTCAGTTGGGTTCCAAATCACTTTGTTACTAGTAGTCTGTCTGGATACTAACCAGAGTAAGCCCTTTTAGGCTTAAGACAGCAGAGTGGCTCAGCGGGAGCGTGCTGGGCCCATAACCCAGAGGTCGATGGATCGAAACCATCCTCTGCTAAGGTTTAGGTTTCAGGTGAATCTTTGACTGATTCTTTTATTGAAACAAAGGCCAACACCCATTCAGCCCACAGCTGTCTTCTCTAACTCTTTGGGAATTACATTTATGATTCCTGCTAAGGTGAGAGTTTAAACATCTTATAAGTCAATCTCAACAGTACAGTTACAATCCATCCAACGCCCGGAGAATACAGTGACTTGAACGAATGACAGATTTCACTGGTTTGTGCATGACATTTCCATGGAACCCAGCATTCATAATGTTGAAGCCTGAGGTCTGCCTATATGAGAACCCTCTAAATTTTGTGTTGTGTGTGTTCAGCTGAACATGAGCTGATCAGGTATGTTGCAAACTACTTCATGATAAAAACACAAGACCTTGCTATTATTTATTTCCCGGTTTATGTATAAAGGTAAGAAGTAAAGTCAAAACAAGGCTTGTTTCCACCCTGTTTCGAACAGGGGACCTTTCGCGTGTGAGGCGAATGTGATAACCACTACACCATGGAAACTGCTGCAAGAACGCACCTTTGTCAAGACTAACAAGTTGATATTCGGCCGATGGAAATCATGTGGCTCGCATGTCTCATTGTTGTTATTAGCTGCACTGCATTTCTTGCCTTTTGTGGATGTTGTTATATCCCTTGTGCACGTAGAATGTGTTCCACTTCGTAGCATTTCAAACGCTCTTCCTTTAACCGAGTTCATGAACGATCAATGTTATGCAGCCATTGGTGGTTCAGTGGTAGAATTCTCGCTTACCATGCGGGAGACCCGGGTCCGATTCCCGGCCAATGAATCTGTTGCTTCTTTTAGATTTTAAATAATATTCATAAGGGACAAAAGCAATGTTTGTGACAACCGCAAGACACAGGCATTCCACTCAGAAGGCATATTGGACTCACCAAAGACTGAAGCAGAGTACTCCAAGTTACTCCCATCCAAAGACAATTACATTGGGCCATCGTAACAAGAGATTTTCTAATAATTGGGGGAGTAATGAATCAAAATTAGAAGTCAGTCTCTGTGGCGCAATTGGTCAGCGCGCTCGGCTGTTAACTGAGAGGATGGTGGTTCAAGCCCACCCAGGGACGACACTTTACCACGAGCACAGTTTGAGGGTTTTCTTGTACAGCCCGTGTCATTCTCTAAATTGGTACAATAGTTTCGAGATAAAACGTGAGCCACGTTTGCAACCGTGCTTGTTTAAAATACTGATAATCAATTTTCTCCACTCAAATTGGCTATCCGTTGAGTATAGGGTTTTAGGCATCAAGTTGAAATCCATGATGTTCCAGGCGCTGTAGCTGTCAGTCAAGATGCCTGTTTGTTAAACGGGAGATGTTTGGCTGAAATCCTGTCAGTGTCTTGGTGTTTTTTCTGTATCACTTTCTCAGTTTGTTCTCAAACCACGTGAATGTAGGCCTAACTTCTATTCGTTTTGAATGAAATCCCAATGGATCCACAGAGTTTGATGTTGACTACAATTTCTTAATAAGAAATGCCATTTTAAATGTGGACAAAACCAGCACTCAGAAATAAACACGACTTCAGTTGGGTTCCAAATCACTTTTTTACTAGTAGTTTGTCTGGATACTAACCAGAGTAAGCCCTATTAGGTTTAAGACAGCAGAGTGGCTCAGCGGGAGCGTGCTGGGCCCATAACCCAGAGGTCGATGGATCGAAACCATCCTCTGCTAAGGTTTAGGTTTCAGGTGAATCTTTGACTGATTCTTTTATTGAAACAAAGGCCAACACCCATTCAGCCCACAGCTGTCTTCTCTAACTCTTTGGGAATTACATTTATGATTCCTGCTAAGGTGAGAGTTTAAACATCTTATAAGTCAATCTCAACAGTACAGTTACAATCCATCCAACGCCCGGAGAATACAGTGACTTGAACGAATGACAGATTTCACTGGTTTGTGCATGACATTTCCATGGAACCCAGCATTCATAATGTTGAAGCCTGAGGTCTGCCTATATGAGAACCCTCTAAATTTTGTGTTGTGTGTGTTCAGCTGAACATGAGCTGATCAGGTATGTTGCAAACTACTTCATGATAAAAACACAAGACCTTGCTATTATTTATTTCCCGGTTTATGTATAAAGGTAAGAAGTAAAGTCAAAACAAGGCTTGTTTCCACCCTGTTTCGAACAGGGGACCTTTCGCGTGTGAGGCGAATGTGATAACCACTACACCATGGAAACTGCTGCAAGAACGCACCTTTGTCAAGACTAACAAGTTGATATTCGGCCGATGGAAATCATGTGGCTCGCATGTCTCATTGTTGTTATTAGCTGCACTGCATTTCTTGCCTTTTGTGGATGTTGTTATATCCCTTGTGCACGTAGAATGTGTTCCACTTCGTAGCATTTCAAACGCTCTTCCTTTAACCGAGTTCATGAACAATCAATGTTATGCAGCCATTGGTGGTTCAGTGGTAGAATTCTCGCTTACCATGCGGGAGACCCGGGTCCGATTCCCGGCCAATGAATCTGTTGCTTCTTTTAGATTTTAAATAATATTCATAAGGGACAAAAGCAATGTTTGTGACAACCGCAATACACAGGCATTCCACTCAGAAGGCATATTGGACTCACCAAAGACTGAAGCAGAGTACTCCAAGTTACTCCCATCCAAAGACAATTACATTGGGCCATCGTAACAAGAGATTTTCTAATAATTGGGGGAGTAATGAATCAAAATTAGAAGTCAGTCTCTGTGGCGCAATTGGTCAGCGCGCTCGGCTGTTAACTGAGAGGATGGTGGTTCAAGCCCACCCAGGGACGACACTTTACCACGAGCACAGTTTGAGGGTTTTCTTGTACAGCCCGTGTCATTCTCTAAATTGGTACAATAGTTTCGAGATAAAACGTGAGCCACGTTTGCAACCGTGCTTGTTTAAAATACTGATAATCAATTTTCTCCACTCAAATTGGCTATCCGTTGAGTATAGGGTTTTAGGCATCAAGTTGAAATCCATGATGTTCCAGGCGCTGTAGCTGTCAGTCAAGATGCCTGTTTGTTAAACGGGAGATGTTTGGCTGAAATCCTGTCAGTGTCTTGGTGTTTTTTCTGTATCACTTTCTCAGTTTGTTCTCAAACCACGTGAATGTAGGCCTAACTTCTATTCGTTTTGAATGAAATCCCAATGGATCCACAGAGTTTGATGTTGACTACAATTTCTTAATAAGAAATGCCATTTTAAATGTGGACAAAACCAGCACTCAGAAATAAACACGACTTCAGTTGGGTTCCAAATCACTTTTTTACTAGTAGTTTGTCTGGATACTAACCAGAGTAAGCCCTATTAGGTTTAAGACAGCAGAGTGGCGCAGCGGTAGCGTGCTGGGCCCTTAACCCAGAGGTCGATGGATCGAGGCCATCCTCTGCTAAGGTTTAGGTTTCAGGTGAATCTTTGACTGATTCTTGTATTGAAACAAAGGCCAACACCCATTCAGCCCACAGCTGTCTTCTCTAACTCTTTGGGATTTACATTTATGATTCCTGCTAAGGTGAGAGTTTAAACATCTTATAAGTCAATCTCAACAGTACAGTTACAATCCATCCAACGCCCGGAGAATACAGTGACTTGAACGAATGACAGATTTCACTGGTTTGTGCATGACATTTTCATGGAACCCAGCATTCATGATGTTGAAGCCTGAGGTCTGCCTATATGAGAACCCTCTAAATTTGGTGTTGTGTGTGCTCAGCTGAACTTGAGCTGATCAGGTATGTTGCAAACTGCTTCATGATAAAATCACAGGACCTTGCTATTATTTATTTCCCGGTTTATGTATAAAGGTAAGAAGTAAAGTCAAAAGAAGGCTTCTTTCCACCCTGTTTCAAACAGGGGACCTTTCGCGTGTGAGGCGAATGTGATAACCACTACACCACGGAAACTGCTGCAAGAACACACTTTTGTCAAGACTTACAAGTTGATATTCGGCCGATGGAAAACATGTGGCTCGCAAGTCTTATTGCTGCATTTAGATGCATTGAATTTTTTGCCTTTAGTGGATGTTGTTATATCCCTTGTGCACGTAGAATGTGTTCCACTTCGTAGCATGTTTTGTCCATCGCAGCCGCATTTCAAACGTTCTTCCTCTTAACCGAGTTCATGAATCTATTTTACTCCATAGGCTTTGGTGGTTCAGCAGTAAGAACTCTTACCTGTTGCACGGGAGACCTGGTTCCGATTCCCGGCCAATATTACCTGTTCCTTTTATTATATTTCAACTAATATTCGTAAGGTACAAAAGCTATGTTTATGACAACCGCAGGACACAGGCATTTCACCCAAAAGGCATATTGGACTCACCGAAGGGTGAATCAATGTACTTCTCGTTGCGCACATCCAAAGACAATAACATCGGGCCCTTGTAACATCACCAGTCTCTGTGGCGCCATCGGCCAGCGCGTTTGGCTATTAACTGAGAGGATGGTGATTGAAGACCTTCGAGGGCCGTGTTTTGACACAAGCACGGGGGATCGACGGTTTTCTTGTACGGTCCCATCTCGTTCTCTAAAATTGCAAAATTGTATCTAGTTAAAATGTGTACCCCATTTGCAGCGTAACCTTCAAGCCATCCTTCTTTAAACTAGTGTAAATTACTTATTATCAATGCTATCGCCTCAAATTGGCTATCATTAATTGAATGTAGGGTTATAGGCATCGAGTTGGGTGGTGTGAGTCAAAAAGTAATCATGATTCATATGTGTGGGTTTTTGGTAAACCCCCAGAAGGAGACCCTCGTCCTTTGTAATGTGGACATTAAAGGCGACTTCTTTGTCATCCTTAAACGTGAACTTGACATTTTTGTCCAGTGAGGTAATGTGCTCGGTGAAGGCTTGCTCTTCTTGGCTTCTGATTTTAACTCGTGGGTCTTCCACATAATGGTACAAATTACTTGGTGCTGTTCCCTAAAATGGCTCAGAGCTGTATTTTCCATGTCCTCCATATAAATGTTTGTCACATTTGGGCATACCGGTGAACCCATGACACAACAGTGTTTTTGTCAGCATAAAGTTCCCATGAATTTGAAGTATGTAGTGTTAAGGCAAAGTTCTATTAACAGCTGCATCTGTTTTGGGTTTAGTGTGGATCTATCCTGCAATATGTGATTACGCAGTTATCTTTCCTCCACAGTCTCTACTGTATCCTGGGTTGGAATACAGCTGCACAGTGAAGTGACTTTGAAATAAATCAAAGTTTCATTATGATCCAGTTATTGGTCTCTGACATTTGCCAAAAAGTCCATGGAGTTATGGACATGATGTGGAGTTGTGCTTACCAACAGGATATGGCTGGACAATTAATTGAATTTTAATGTTGATTTTGTTTTCTCACGAGTATAAATATATAATATTAGTGAAAAAGTATTGAACCCGCAACGTGCAAGCAAATCCCTGAGCTTGTAACGATAAAACAGACAAGTAAGAGTATGAGAAAAAAAAAAAGACTTAGTCTACTAGAAGTTTGGGATTTCAACATGGTTGCTACTTTTTATCTGACACAGCGCTAGCATGCCTAAGCACAAATTACCAAAATTGACAGAAAAAATAAGGCTATATGATTTCTACATTGATGTAACTAGGGGAGAGACCATAGAATGTCCCAATAAAATGGAAACTGCTGTTATAAATGCAGTGTATCACAGAAATTGACATACATCTGAGTGAAATTCTGTCATTGTGAGGTGAAGGAACATTTTGGCCATGGAGACCAGCTGCTGGGTGTCTGCCACACCGGAGTCGGTTTGGAGGGACTGGAGGAGATGCGGATGAGGGGACAGGGCTGCGGAGCTAGCACTGAGCGCTGGGACGGAGAGGTGTCGCGGTGTCTTGGCTGGGTGAGCAGGTGTCGGACACCTCAGTCACCTTCGACGTATCCTCGCTCATCCATTCGGACTGAACACTGGCAGAGAGTGGAGTCGGCTGTCTTGGTTGCTTTGTTGGGTCTGCTCCTGTCTCTGGCCCTCCTCCCTCCACCCCATCTTTTTTGTAAGGGGCGCTGGAAGCCGGCAAACCCGTCAGCGATCCTGTTCTGTCTCCCTGTAATGTTTGTCTGATCTTGAATGGGATTGTGCTGAAAATTTTTATTTTCCTGAAGGAACTCTCCTGACGGAATAAATAAAGTACTATCTGATCTAATCTAACCTAATTTGTATGGGGAAATGATTGGTCCGGGCCACTCATTCTCATTGTAGCCCATTGGGTTGAGTTTTTCCTTGCCCTGATGTGGGATCTGAGCTGATGATGTTGTGGCTTGTGCAGCCCTTTGAGACACCCGTGATTTAGGACTATATAAATGAACTTTGATTGATTGATTGAAAGCCCCGAAACACGTGATCACCCTGTCCTGAACTAAACAATGTCGAGACGGCCACTTGAAACACTGACTAAACTACAAAGCTAAAGTACACCCGAAACAGAAAATCATTGAAAAAGCACAACATTAGAGAGAGCCTTCACTACTTACAGCCAAATTTGTGCCCCTTTGGTTTCTGTTAGGTTGTTTTTCCTGATTCTGTCGCCGTGACCAGATAAACTGTAGGAACTTTTTGTGAAGCCCTGGCAAAGTTCAACCCTTTTACTAACATCTCTTTTTCTGGTTGGGTAAGATTTCTGCTGGACACATTCCTTAAACATCTCTTGTGTTATTCATTATCAGTTAAGTTCCCAGTTTTTTGTTTCTATAAGTGAGTACTTGTGATGTGGAGGTGTTATTACTCAACTGATCAATTAATCCAAATGTATTTATTACCTATTAATCACAAATGTCTTAAAGGGCTTCACAAACTCACAATGACATCGTCTGACCTAAAGCCATATCCAAATCACATTACTAAATTGTAATCACTGAAATGTTCTTGTTTGTCTCACTTTGGATTTGTTGTGTTGTACAAGTTGGGCTTTGGTTTTGAAATCCATTACCTTTTCACAGATCTCTAGAGGCAGGATTTTGTTTTTGGTAATTTGATGAATAATCCATCAGGTTTTAACCCACATCATGTTAATATATTTACTGTACAAAATATTTGGAAAGGATTTGAACCTTTCACTGTAAAACTTTGAGATATCCTTGTTTGACTTTGACTATCCGTCAGAAGGAACAAGAAACAATTATACAAACAATACAACTAATCTAGGAACCGGAGCTACACAATTTTTATGGTCTTTGCTGGTTGACTACATTTATGCTTTTCAATTTGTTTAGTCTGGAGTTAGAAGAAACTTTCCTCCATCGAGAGGGAAGTGTGGTCGTCATCTCTTTGAGTGAATGAGTGTGTGTGTGTGCGTGCGTGCGTGTGTGTGCAAACACTACTCCCATCCATGACCCTCCTTTTGCAGACAGCGTCGCATTGTTTCTGAGCCAAAGGCACCACAACGGCCCTCCCAAAAACACCCCAGAACATCCTCTTCTCCCAAGGTGGCTACAATAAAGCAGAAAATCTTAACTTTCGGATGAGGAGAGTGGGGGATTTTTTTCCCAGCGTGCAAATAATTGGCCAAAGAGCTTTACTAATTGGACTCTTTTGAGCATTGTAAAAATAAGAATGATAGGGGAAGAGAATGGACTGTGATGCAATATCAACTTTTTTTTCTTACTGTTAAATGGTCTTTATTGATCTCCAAAAAAACAACAAAATAATTTTGTTGCTCGTAGGGATGGGAAATGATAAGGTTTTTCCGGTTCTGATTCCACTTTCAATTCTGCTCAACGATCCGGTTTCTTCACGGTTCTCTTATTGATTTTTATTTGAAAAAATACAGAGAAAAGGTGGATTAGCCTCAGTTTTGTTTCAGTTTAACGGGAACATTACCTTAAAAAGCCTACAGTGATATCACGTTTGCAGCATATAAGAAAAATAGGTATTTAAAAAAAAAAATAAATGTAAGAAATACCTATTCTTCTGTAGAATTTAACAAAATAAATAATGTGGAAATTACACAAGAATGTTACATTTAGTAACGTGGTATTAACTTATTACATGCAAAGTGAGATGTGTCAAGCCTGGATTGGTTATGATTTTGATGATTGTGGCTTATAGTTTATGAAAACCTTGAGTTGAAAATCAATCAAAATGTGTAAGCCAAGATCATCAAAATGCAACCACCCCCTAGGGGGGGTTGCCCACATATGCGGTCCTCTCTAAGGTTTCTCATAGTCACTGTCACCGACGTCCCACTGGGGTGAGTTTTTTCTTGCCCTTATGTGGGCCCTACTGAGGATGTTGTTGTGGTTTGTGCAGCCCTTTGAGACACTTGTGATTTAGGGCTATATAAATAAACATTGATTGATTGATTGATTGATTGATTGACATACTGTACCTCACGTTGCATGTAATGAGTTAATATCACATATTAGTTCCACATTTGAAGTTAATTGCTAACATGAATGGACTTGTACACAATATTCTACTTGTCACCTATATAATATAAGGACTGAGAGAAAATTTGATAGGAGGAAAAGATGCAACTTTTCCCTGACTACAATTGACCGAAAATTAGGAGTGTTTACTGTAGCAAATAAATGCAAGCTTTTGGCCACACACTTAGTCGCTGCTCTGTGACATTTGTCCAGCGGTAGACGTGAACGACAGTGAGTAGTGCCCGCCTCTGAGCTAGTCAGTATATGTCTGAGGTCATGCACAAGGAAATGAGAAGGCATTCATTCCAATTTCACAGATAATATCACAAACATGATAGGCATTGAGTTGTATTCTGATGACCTGCTCGTAGAGCTGGCTGATATACCGAGTTTGTAAGGTATATCGATATATTTTTAAACAAGGTTATGAATTAAAAAAATATCTCAATATCGATATAATTTATTTCACGTTTAAATGACCAAATGCAAATTTCTTCATTCTACCCCGCTTCCCACTCCCTCTGAACACTCCATGGGCTATTAAACCTCTACCCTTCCTAATTCCAAGACGCGCTTGCCCTCTCCCACCCACTGCACTGACCCACGACAACAACACACAAGCAAATAATCGCTACGTAGCTTAACTCTTCGCTACTTTTTAAACAAGTAGCCATTTCCGTAGCTTAACTATTTTTAGATCCATGTAGTGGTTAGCTAAGCCAGTGGTTCTCAAATGGGGGTACGCGTACCCTTGGGGGTATGTGAGATTTTTTTTAAATATTCTACAAATAGCAACAATTCAGAAATCCTTTATAAATATATTTATTGAATGATACTCAACAAAATATGAATGTAAGTTCATCAACTGTGAAAAGAAATGCAACAATGCAATATTCAGTGTTGACAGCTAAATTTTTTTGTGGACATGTTCCATAAATATTGATGTTAAAGATTTCTTTTTTTTGTGAAGAAATGTTTAGAATTAAGTTCATGAATCCAGATGGATCTCTATTACAATCCCCAAAGAGGGCACTTTAAGTTGATGATTACTTCTATGTGTAGAAGTAATTTAGAATTGGATCACATCTTTATTTTTCAACAAGTTTTTATTTATTTATTTTTTTTCAAATACTTCAAGAAAGACTACTAAAAATGAGCAATATTTTGCACTCTTATACCATTTAAAAAATCAGAAACTGATGACATAGTGCTGTATTTTACTTCAATATCTCTTTTTTTTCAACCAAAAATGCTTTGCTCTGATTATGGGGTACTTGAATTAAAAAAATGTTCACAGGGGGTACATCACTGAAAAAAGGTTGAGAACCACTGAGCTAAGCTATATGCTCCAAAAGAAGAGAGAGGGAGGAGAGAAAATAAGAAGTGGATGAGTGTAACTCCACGGGCAGCGGACAACATATACGGGAAAATCAAAGATGATTGGTTGGTTTACGTATAAGTACATCCATGATTGGTTGGTTAGTTTACTATGATGAGTCACGATTGGTTGAGATCAGGGCAAAACATTATGAACAAGCCAATCAGAGGCAAGATAGGAGCAGGTCATCGAACCATGAAGATAAATCACAACAGACACGCACCACCCAAATGACGACAAGAGAGTCGGAGAGGAGAAGAGGGAATATTCAAGCAGACAATTTATATATTAAAAAAAATAGTGGAAGACGGCAGAGAGATTATCTTCCTCTTCCCTGTGGGGAAACCAACAAAGCGTCTACTAGACCGCGTTTGGACAAACGGAAGCGTCTGGATAAAACAATGCCCTAATCAAAACTGCTCTCGACATGGAAGACACATTTAAGAACACACATGAACCCCCCAACAGGACATTGTCCTGGACCTACGGCCCCTGGACCCTGACTACTAGGATTTTTGAGTTTCAAACGTTAGCAGGTATGCTTCTGGCTCCGTTGTGGCGGTGGTTCGAATTTAAGCCACTATGCGACAGGTTTGTTCACCTCATCAAAGTCCTAGACCCCAGGTACCAGTTGCAAAGTCGGGCACATTTCGCACAAGAAATTCTCAATGAAGTCAGGTCACTTACTTCGCGCTGATCACAGACATGTGGTCTAGTAGGACCACACAACCGTACATGTGTGACAGTCCATTACATCGTCAACTGCAAATTAAAAAGGGCCTGCCTACAAATTTAGTTTTTTATCTGCGTTTGATACATTATGTATTATTTGCACAGATATGTTATCTATTTTACGTAGAAAGAACATTTTTCTATTTTATGTATACATTCTTTACAGTTTGTTTTCTGTGCTGTTAATAACCATTTTGACTAACTGGGTAAATAAAAGTGCCACTCACTGTTTACATTACAGTTGTCATTCACTTCAATTTCAGCGACTTACTCTCAAAAAAAAATATCTTTGTATGTATTTTTTCACCAGAAAGTATATCGAGATGTATATTGAATATCGAGTGTAAGTATAAATATATCGAGAAATACTTTTTTGTCCGTATCGCCCAGCCCTACATGCTTGCATCACCACTGCCTTGTAAAGTTCGGCGTTTAGAGTAATATATCAGGACATAATGTGCAGATGAAACGCAAAACATTTGAATATCGTGCAGGTTTGTTTTAACCAGCATTTAGATTTACAAGGTAAAACTAATACATGACATAGGTTCATAACCTGCAACTCGAGATATTATAAGCCGTTGTTGGATATAATTTAAATGATTAGGGCTCACAGTTTATAAAAAAAACTAGAAATGTTGTGTTTTCACCAACTGTAAAGCATGTTTATCCTAAATCCTAACAAGAGCTTGACATAGCTCCCTTTGCATGTAAAGAGTTTATATCACATTTTAGTTTCACATTCGAAATTGAATTGCTGACAATAATGGACTTTGACACAACATTAAACATTTTTAAGTTTCACCTGTACATTCTTGTCATCCTGCAAGATTTTTTTAATATATACTTTGTCAATTATCCTGCGATACTGCAACTTTTAAATATATTCAAATTCATTGGGATGCACTTGTATTAATTTCTGTTGTGAAGATATGATGTTGGTGTGATATTTAAACAAGTTAACAATAACCTTTTTTGCAGCTTCCTGTGCACACCTCCTGTAGTTATAAAAATGCTACTAATAATAATACTATATTTTTCTAATTTAGTAGTCAAAAACCATGCGTTTGAAGTATGTAATTTTAGAAATAGTTAACATTTATATTTATATGGAAAAAGAAATTGCAAATGTATTTGTAAAAGAGGCATATATATATATATATATATATGTGTGTATATATGTATATATATATATATACGTATATATATATATGTATATGTATATATATGTGTATATATATATATATATCGCAACTCCAAAGGCCAAAGGGAATAAGCGGTAGAAATGGATATATATATATATATCCATGCGATATATATATATATATATGTATATATATATATATATATATATATATATATATATATATATATATATACATATATATAGATAGATAGACACAGAGAGAGACAGAGAGAGAGAACATACAGTATACTGTATATATATATATTGTTTTCCTCATCAGTCTTTGTAGTAATTAAAAAAATTAAAAATAAATACAAAGCATATTTCCGAGTGTTTTCAGAATGTTTTGTTATTTACAAATGCATAAACTAGAATACTGATGTTACAATTACTACTGTACAATCGATTTCAATTAGAAATGTATGTCTATAAATGTATTTATAAGAAAATGTGTTTTTGTAATACTCAGATTGTTTAGACATGTACTTGTCAAAAATGGCGACAAGCTGTAATGTGCTTCGAACTTTTTAGAAAATGGTGTAGATCACAACACTGTACCCCACCCTGTATCCTCTTATCATTATTTATATGTACAAACCCCGTTTCCGCCCTGCGATGAGGTGGCGACTTGTCCAGGGTGTACCCCACCTTCCGCCCGATTGTAGCTGAGGAGCCCCACCAGCGCCCCCCGCAACCCCAAAGGGAATAAGCGGTAAAAAATGGATGGATGGATGGATGGAAACCCCGTTTCCATAAGAATTGGGAAATTGTGTTAGTTGTAAATATAAATGGAATACAATGACTTGCAAATAATTTTCAACCCATATTCAGTTGAATATGATACAAAGACAACACATTTGATGTTAAAACTGATAAACATTTTTTTTTTTGCAAATAATCATTAACTTTTGAATTTGATGCCAGCCACGTGACAAAGAAGCTGGGAAAGGTGGCAATACATACAGATAAAGTTGAGGAATGCTCATTGAACACTTATTTGGAACATCCCGCAGGTGTGCAGGCTAATTGGGAACGGGCAGGTGCCATGATTGGGTATAAAAATAGCTTCCCAAAAAATGCTCAGTCTTTCACAAGAAAGGATGGGGCGAGGTACACCCCTTTGTCCACAACTGCGTGAGCAAATAGTCGAACAGTTTTAGAACAACATTTCTCAAAGTGCAATTGCAAGAAATTTAGGGATTTGAACATCTACACTCCATAATATCATCAAAAGGTTCAGAGAATCTAGAGAAATCGCTCCATGTAAGCGGCATGGCATTAAACCAACATTGAATGACCGTGACCTTTGATCAGATGGCACTGTATCAAAAACCGACATCAATGTCTAAAGGATATCATCACATGGGCTCAGGAACACTTCAGAAGACCACTGTCACTAAATACAGTTTGTCGCTACATCTGTAAGTGCAAGTTAAAGCTCCACTATGCAAAGCGAAAGCCATTTATCAACAACATCCAGAAACGCCGCCGGCTTCTCTGGGCCCAAGATCATCTATGATGGACTGACGCAGAGTGGAAAAGTGTTCTGTGGTCTGACTGGGCCCAAGATCATCTATGATGGACTGACGCAAAGTGGAAAAGTGTTCTGTGGTCTGATGAGTCCACATTTCAAATAGTTTTTGGAAATATTCGACATCGTGTCATCCGGACCAAAGGGGAAGCAAACAATCCAGACTGTTATCGATGCAAAGTTCAAAAGCCAGCATCTGTGATGGTATGGTGGTGCATTGGTGCCCAGGGTATGGGTAACTTTCACATCTGTGAAGGCACCATTAATGCTGAAAGGTACATACGGGTTTTGAAACAACATATGCTGCCATCTAAGTGCCGTCTTTTTCATGGACGCCCCTGCTTATTTCAGCATGACAATGCCAAGCCACATTCAGCACGTGTTACAACAGCGTGGCTTTGTAAAAAAAAGATTGCGGGTACTCTCCTGGCCCGCCTGCAGTCCAGACCTGTCTTCCATCAAAAATGTGTAGCGGATCATGAAGCGTAAAATATGACAGCGGAGACCCCGGACTGTTGAACGACTGAAGCTGTACATAAAACAAGAATGGGAAATAATTCCACTTTCAAAGCTTCAACAATTAGTTTCCTCAGTTCCCAAACGTTTATTGAGTGTTGTTAAAAGAAAAGGTGATGTAACACAGTGGTGAACATGCTATTTCCCAACTACTTTGGCACGTGTTGCAGCCATGAAATTCTAAGTTAATTATTATTTGCAAAAAAATATAAAGTTTATGAGTTTGAACATCGAATATCTTGTCTTTGTAGTGCATTCAATTGAATATGGGTTGAAAAGGATCTGCAAATCATTGTATTCCGTTTATATTTACATCTAACACAATTTCTCAACTCATATGGAAACGGGTTTGTATCATTACTGTTGTTCAACAAAACAATACCATTTTCACAATCTTAGCTGTGTTTTTTACTTTGAACTAATTATACACGCTGATATAAGGATCACTATGATGATCAACAATGAACCAAGTGAGGCCAACCGACATCCATCCATCAATTTTCTACCGCTTATTCCCTTTGGGATCACGGGGGGCGCTGGTGCCTATCTCATTTACAATCAGGCGGAATGTGGGGTACACCCTGGACAATTCGCCACCTCATCGCAGGGCCAACACAGATAGACAGACAACATTCACACTCACATTCACACACTAGGGCCAATTTAGTGTTGCCATATAAAATATAAAGTATGTTGAGTCTTCTCTCAGTGTGTGGTGGTCACACTTGATCCTCTGACAGCAGGAAGGCAAGTCCAGAGAAGTACAAGAGAAGTAAAGCAGTGACACAAGAACCATTGAGGCGCATCGTACAGCGTGAAGACGCGGGAAGTGACAGCGCTGGTCAATGATGCCATTCAAGGTCTGCAATGATTGTGACCCACTTCCCCTCCACTTCATTTCAATTCTTCATTTCGCATCCCCGCCTTTCTCTCACAACATCAAGTCGGATTAACGGTGTGTGTAATTGTGTGTGTGTCTTTCTGACAAACTGAAGGCGACAAAGGAAGGTTAAATGTGAATGTGCATGTTTCATTCAATGCTTGAGGCTGGATTTCCAGATTCCAGTGCTGCTTTCTTAAGCTTTAGCCTCTAAAAGTCTTATTCTGCTAATCATATTATGCCTGTACTGGCTCAACTGCAGTGGCTTCCTGTGCACTTAAGATGCGACTTTAAGGTTTTTCTACTTATGTTTAAAGTACTGAATGGTCTAGCTCCATCCTATCTTGCTGATTGCATTGTACCATATGTCCCGGCCAGATATCTGCATTCAAAGAACTCTGGTCTATTAGTAATTCCCAGAGCCCCCCAAAATTCTGCAGGCTTTAGAGCGTTTTCTGTTCGGGCTCCAGTACTCTGTAATGCCTTACAGTTAGAGATGATACCTCAGTAGAAGCATTTAAGTATTATTTTAAAACTCATTTTTATACTCAAGCATTTAAATAGACCCCTTTTTAGACAATACTCTTTTCTGCTCAGCCCCTCTCTCCTGCGTGGAGAGGTAACCTCTCCACGCAAGAGAGGGGGGCTGTAACCTGACCACAAATCAGCCTCCACGGAGGAGACGCAAGCTCTTCAAAGTCGGGGCCCAGGATTGATCACTCCTCTTTATATCATTTGGTGACGTCTCTGCGCTGCTGACTTGTCTCCATTCAAGATGATCCCCTACCGGCCTCCCAATGGACTGGACTCTCACATTATGAAGTCAAGGCCCGGGGTGAACCACCCCTTATGCATCAGATAGTGACGTCTCAGCGCACCAAATAGTTTACATGTAAAAGGATCCCGGATGTCCCCACTATGAAATGGACTTTCACATTATGTATCCACTCGGCATCCATTGCACCGGTCACCCAAAGGAGTGGGGGGTGCCGACGTCTGCGGCCCCTTCCAGGGTCCTATGTTGTTCCTATTGTATTGACATTTTTTCTTGCCCTGATGTATGATCTGAGCCAATGATGTCGTTATGGCGTGTGCAGCCCTTTGAGACATTTGTGATTAAGTGCTATATAAATCAACTTTGACTGATTGATTGATTGATCTTTGGGTGGTTTGGCCTATTCCTCTTTACAGCGCCTCTCAAGCTCTATCAGGTTGGATAGGAAGTGTAACTGTTGCGACTAATAATTATAATTTGTTTTATTTCTCTAAAAACAGAATAAGTTAAGTTCACAAAAGGGAATTTAAATCAAAATGTATAAAAGTTCATAAGAAGGCTTTATTTAAGTTACTATGGTTAAAAATGTAATTTCATGCCTTTTTGTTGGGTTTGTGGGCATGTGTTTGTTTTGAAGTGTCTCGATTGGTCTGTGAACGGATATAAGGAAGCTACTTCCGGGTATGAGGAAAATCTGTTTGATGCAATGAGAAGGGATAAAGAGAGCGACTGATGGTTATAAGGACTAAAAAGTGTCACAAGAACTTTCAGCGTTTGGGGCACAAGAGCCAGAAGATCACAATTTCCTCCTAAAAGAAGCATGCAGGCCAACGAGGTATTTGTCATTTCTGTTTGTATTTTACTTTGGTAAATGTTTGAGCCACATGCTGTGCATGTTATTTTTACAATTGTAACGTGCTTTATTTTATTAACAGTTTTCACGGTGAATTGAAGGGAAAGAAAGCCTTCAATAAATCAGTTCAAGAAAGCCATTGTGTCAGTGCTATGTGGAGGGAGTTACAGTGAAAACTCTCACTGTTCAACGACCGGTGGACAACGCTGAGACTGTCGGCAACATTAAAGGACCCGGGCAGTGCAGCGCAGCTGTGACGTCATCAGCACGGAGCAGAAGAGCCCCCCACCCCCTCCCCCCGCCCCCTTCCTCCCTCGCGCGCGCACACACTCAAAACGAAGACACAGGTAATCACAGCGTTTTCAGTAGGCTGTTAAGAAGCCAATAAGGAACACTGGACACTAAAAGAGTGATTAAGAAGAGACTGAAACGTATGGAGATACTGTGGAGTGTGTGGTAAACGTCTGGACTTATCTGATCATTTAATTTAAGTTAAAAGAACCTTGTCATACAAGAGACATTTAAAAGGGCGTTTTGCTAAATAAATGAAAGTAGGCTATTGGCCATTTAATTTAATATTGAAGCTTTTCTATTTTCTTTAATATTTTCCAATTGCCTTTGAATGCATATATTTGAGTTTTGAAGTGATATAAACTGCATATTTTTTGTGTTTTGCAAAGTGATATTCAAAGATTTAATTTAAGATGTGTATTTGTTTAAGCTCTAAGGTATTTACATTTAAGGTATCTACAATTATTGATATTTGCATTGGACAAGTTCATCTAAGGGTGATTTAAAATGTCTTCTATTGCTAATATTTTCTGTTGATACATATTGGACAATTTAAAAACATTTAAAAGTGTTTAATTTAATTGATTAAAAAAATGTCAAAGTCAGGTGGGCCTACAGAACAGGTAAGGGACAGTGACAGGGACAGGGAAGATGTCCTCCTGACACCTGTACAGGCTTATGAGAGTGGAGCTGAGGAGAGGTACAAGACTAAGAACTCTAACAGAAAAGGGTAAAGGAATGCTAATGATGAAAATCAACACACTTCAGTTCAAGTTCAACGCCAGTTATGGAAGATGGCGAGCTCAAGTTAAAGCTGCTAAGATGCCATTATCATCAAAAGAACCTTTGGATGAGTCATTGGTTAATTCCATTATTGGTGAAATCAAACGTCTTTCTACAGATGTCATGAGTGCTTATGAAGAGCTACGCCAAGTTTCAACTCCAGAACAGGAAACGCGACGAAAAGTTGACACATGTACACAGACATCCACTTTCATTCTCTCTGTAGCTACAAGCCGTCTGGATAGAAGTATTCCAGAAGAGGAGCCAGAATGGCCAGAAGCTGGTTCTATATTTAACTCAACTTGTAAAAGCTCTGTCATGTCTATTTTGAAAGGCTACACAGTGCAAGAAAGCACCAAATCTTCCGTGGGTCGCCAAGAAGCTGCCGCTGAAGCTGCTGCAAGCCAAGCTGTTCTAAAAGTGCTACAAGAGCAAGAAAGAGAACAATTGGAATTAAATATTCTTGAAGAAAAAGCTAGAAAGAAGATAGCTGAACAAGAAGCAGCAGCCCGAAAGCGTCGCTTACAGCAAGAAGAAGATGAAGTGAGGCGAAGAATACAGAGAGAAGAAGAGGAAGCTGAAATAAAAGCTCAATTAGAAGAAGAACATATAGCTCTACAAAGAACTCTAGAGGAAAAACGGAGAAAGATAAAGAAATTGGAGACAGTGAAAAGTCTTAATGCAGCAAATGCGAGAATGCTGATATATGATCAAAGGAGTGTCAAAGAAGAGCGGAGTGACAAGTTAGGAGATGATTTTAAAGAAGATGACCAAGTATCTGCACCCTCAAGTCATCTGTCTACACATAGGTCTTCCGTATCAAAAGTTAAGAAAACCTCCAATGACAGTACGGCAGAGCTCGTTAAGATGCTAGCAGGTGCTTTAAGTGTCAACAGAATCCCAATTCCTGAACCTCCAACATTCAGTGGGGATCCATTGAAATATTGTGACTGGAAACTATCTTTTCAAATTTTGATAGACCAGAAGAACATACAAGAGAATGAGAAGATATACTACCTACGAAGATACATAGGTGGTCAAGCCAAGAAAGCCCTTGATGGTTACTTCCTGCTCGGAACTGAATCTGCCTATACTGCTGCATGGGAGATTCTGGAGGAGCGATACGGAAACCCATTTACAATTGCAAAAGCATACAGAGACAAGCTTCAAGCGTGGCCTAAGATTGGTTCTAAGGATAGTCTGGAGCTCCGAGAGTTCACAGATTTTCTCCGCAGTTGTGAGGCTTCCATGGTTAACATCAAGGCATTGGAGATCCTGAATGACTGTAATGAAAACAGGAAGATCCTTTCTAAGTTACCAGATTGGCTGATCGCAGCTTGGAATCGAAAGGTTATGGAAATGGAACAAGAGAAAAAACAATTTCTCTCTTTCAGTCATTTTGTCAGATTTCTAACATGGGAAGCTAAAGTCGCCTGCAACCCTATCACTTCAGTGCATTCACTGAAATCAAGTGATACGGACAAGCCAAGGTCTCAAAGACTACAAAGCTTTGGAGCAAAGACGTTGAACACAAGTTCTAATGAAAAGACACTAACAAGTTTCAATGAAAAGACTACAACGTCCAAGGAAAATAATTTCATGACATGCATTTTCTGTGAAAGGAACAATCATACATTACATAAATGCAGGAAGTTCATGGAGAAAGCTGTGACGGACAGAGTCAAGTTCATCCAAGCTGAACGTTTATGCTTTGGTTGTCTTCAGTCTGGACACCGCTCAAAGAACTGCAGCAATAGGAGTGTTTGCGACACATGCGAAAAGAAGCATCCAACTTGTCTGCATGAGGAGCGAACCAAAGATGAGCAAAAGCCACCGCAAGCCAAGCCAAGTACAAGTCAAGAAAATCCTAATGAAATATTACCTCAAGCACCCCAAAACAAAGAAAGAACCAAAGAAGCTACTTCATGTACAGTAATACTTCAAAAAGATAACATACAAACGGCTGCAATAATCCCAGTCTGGCTTTCATCCACAACTCAACCAACCCAAGAGGTCCTTGTGTATGCTCTGTTGGATTCTCAAAGCGATACAACTTTTGTTCTGAGTGAAGTAGCAGATGCATTGGAAGTGGACAAAGAGCAAGTCAAGCTAAAGCTTTCTACTATGACCTCAAGAATTACTGTAGTAAGCTCCCAAAAAGTAACCAACCTGCAAGTAAGAGGCTTTTATTCAGGTGAGAAGATTGCCTTACCACCAGTCTACACACGTGAGTTCATTCCGGCGAACAGAACTCATATACCTACAAGTGAAACCGCAAAAGCATGGTCCCATCTAAAGCATCTCCAAGATGAGATACCACCTCCGCAAGACTGCGGAGTAGGTTTGCTCATTGGGTACAATTGCTCACAAGCCTTACTTCCCAGGGAAGTCGTGTCTGGCAAAGAAAACCAGCCCTACGCCCAGCGTACAGACCTTGGATGGAGTATTATTGGTAACCAGAATCCCTACGTAGACTACGGCGATGTCATCAGAGACAGCCATCGCATTGTAGTGAGACAAGTGACACCAGGTTTGAAGCCTAATGTCAACCTCACGGGACCAAAGTTTCTCTGGTAAACACAACTACCCAAAAGAGAGTGCACGGTGGGAGAAATCAAGGAAGATGATCCTGAAGCTGTCGTGTGTAACACCAATGCAGAAGAAGATAGATCATTGCTGAATCGCCTGGAGAAATTCTCTGATTGGTCAAGAGTGGTAAGAGCAATTGCCAGATTGAAACGATGTGGAAAAGAACTCAAAGGTGTGAAACAAAGAACTAATGAAAGTACAAGTCTGGAAGAAAGAAAAGAAGCAGAACTTGCTATCATCAAGCTAGTTCAAGCAGAAGTATTCTCAGATGAGATAAAGAGCTTGGAACTTGAGAAAGCAGTTTTCAAGACTAAAGACAGTAAGCTGTGCAAGTTAAATCCATTCCTGGATAAAGAAGGCATCTTAAGAGTGGGAGGCCGCTTGAGTCAAGCCGCATTGCATCCACACGTAAAGCATCCGGCAATACTCCCAAAGAGCAGCCATATCACAGCCTTGCTTATTAAGCACTTCCACGAGAAGGTGCATCATCAAGGACGTGGAATGACGATGAACGAAATGCGAGCCAATGGATGGTGGGTCCTAGGATACAGCAGTGCCGTCTCGTCACACATTTTCAAATGTGTCAAGTGTCAAAAGTACAGAAGGAGTACTGAAGAACAGAGAATGGGTGACTTACCTGAAGATAGGACAGAGACTACTCCACCTTTCACTTACACCGGCATAGATTGCTTCGGTCCGATCTATGTTAAAGATGGAAGGAAGGACATGAAAAGATATGGTCTCTTACTTACGTGTCTATGCTCAAGAGCCATACACATTGAAGTCGTTGATGATACGACAACTGATGCATTTATCAACGCTTTAAGAACATTCATTGCCATAAGAGGAAATGTTCGTCAGCTAAGATGCGACCAAGGCACCAATTTTGTTGGTGCAAAGAGAGAGTTTGCTGAACTTATGACAGGAATGGATCAAGAAAGAGTGAAGGCTCTCGGATGCGAGTTCCTTATGAACCCTCCAGCGGCTAGTCACATGGGCGGCATATGGGAGAGGCAAATTAGAACAATAAGAAGTTTTCTTATGGCTGTTCTCGACCAGTCGGCGCGAAGGCTCGACAGTACCTTACTACGAACAGTCCTGTATGAGGTCATGGCCATCATTAACAGTAGACCACTTACTGCTGAACACTTAAATGACCCATCCGGACCAGAACCTTTAACCCCAAACCATATACTCACAATTAAGTCAACAATTATACTGCCCCCACCTGGAGAATTCGTCAGAGAAGATCTGTACCTTAAGAAGAGGTGGCGTCGAGTCCAGTATTTGGCCAATGAGTTTTGGACCCGTTGGAAAAGGGAATATCTTTTGAATCTACAATCAAGGCAAAAGTGGCACAAGAACAGAAGGAACTTGAAGGTCAATGACATCGTCCTTCTGAAAGACGACCTGGCACCACGCAACGAATGGAAGCTGGCCAGAATCACCGATGTCTACCCAGGGTCAGATGGTAGGGTGAGGAAACTAAAACTGATGGTTAGTGAAACTACATTTGATAAAAAGGGAAAGCTCACAACTAAAACCAGGTTTCTTGACAGACCTGTACAGAAGGTGGTTATTCTGCTTGAAGCAGAGTGAGTTTAAATTTCATGTGTTCTCTTGAGTGCACTTTCATTGTAAATGTACAAGAACAGAAGAAGTTTATTTTGAAGTTAAAAATGTTTAAAAGAAATCCCACATTAAGGTTTGTGTGATTTGGTGGGAGTGTAACTGTTGCGACTAATAATTATAATTTGTTTTATTTCTCTAAAAACAGAATAAGTTAAGTTCACAAAAGGGAATTCAAATCAAAATGTATAAAAGTTCATAAGAAGGCTTTATTTAAGTAACTATGGTTAAAAATGTAATTTCATGCCTTTTTGTTGGGTTTGTGGGCATGTGTTTGTTTTGAAGTGTCTCGATTGGTCTGTGAACGGATATAAGGAAGCTACTTCCGGGTATGAGGAAAATCTGTTTGATGCAATGAGAAGGGATAAAGAGAGCGACTGATGGTTACAAGGACTAAAAAGTGTCACAAGAACTTTCAGCGTTTGGGGCACAAGAGCCAGAAGATCACAATTTCCTCCTAAAAGAAGCATGCAGGCCAACGAGGTATTTGTCATTTCTGTTTGTATTTTACTTTGGTAAATGTTTGAGCCACATGCTGTGCATGTTATTTTTACGTTTGTAACGTGCTTTATTTTATTAACAGTTTTCACGGTGAATTGAAGGGAAAGAAAGCCTTCAATAAATCAGTTCAAGAAAGCCATTGTGTCAGTGCTATGTGGAGGGAGTTACAGGAAGCGTTGTTTTTTTCATCCAGGACGTCTCTGTACAATGCTGCATTTATCATTCCTTCTATCCTAGCTTGTCCCCCAGTTCCAATTATCCCCACAGCAAGAGGCTTCCACCACCATGCTTCACTGCAGGGATGGTATTGGCCTGGTGATGAGCGGGGCATGATTTCCTCCAAACATGATGCCTGGCATTCATGCCAAAGAGTTCAATATTTCAATCAGACCAGAGAATTTTGTTTCTCATGGTCTGAGAGTCTTTCAGGTGCTTTTTGACAAACTTTTACAAAGAAATGGCTTCTGTTTGGCTATACAGGCCTGATTGGTGGATTGCTGATGGAGGGTTGTCCTTCTGGAAGGTTCTCCTCGCGCTATAGAGGAATGCTGTAGCTCTGACCGAGTGACCATCGGGTTCCCGGTCACGTCCTTGACTAGACTAAGATGCAACATTGTACAGAAACATCCTGGATGAAAACCAACGCTTCCAGTCCAACCTGATGGAGGCGCTCCAAAAGAGGAATTGGCAAAGAGTAATGTGCAAAACAGATAAGTGTGCCAAGCTTGTGGCATCATATTCAAAAAGACTTGAGGCTGTAATTGCTGCCAAAGGTGCATCAACAAAGTATAGAGCAAAGGCTGGGAATACTAATGTACATGTTACCCACTAGGCCATTTCAGTGGCCCAGCGGGTAGAGTGTACGCCCTGAGGTCTGTAGGTCGTGTGTTCAAATCCCGGCCGAGTCATACCAAAGACTATAAAAATGGGACCCGTTACCTCCCTGCTTGACACCAAAAAATGATTCCCGGGCGCGACACCGCTGCTGCCCACTGCTCCCCTCACCTCCCAGGGGGTGATCAAGGGTGATGGGTCAAATGCAGAGAATAATTTCGCCACACCTAGCGTGTGTGTGACAATCATTGGTAAATTAACTTTATTTTATATATTTTTTTATTTTTAATACATTTGCAAAAAAAAACAACACAACATTGTATTATTGTCAGCATGGGGTATTGTTTAAAAAAAATTAACTACAATTTATTTATTCAATTTTGGAATGAGGCTGTTACATAACAAAATTGGTAAAAAATTTAAGCGCTGTGAATACTTTCCATTCAGTGCACTCAGGACTTAAGGCACTGCAGAAAATCTGGTAAGTGTGCACAAAGCAGACGGGAACATCTATAGCATACTTGCCAACCTTGAAACCTCCGGGAGATGTGTTTGGGGGGGTTAGTGGAAGATGGGGGAATGGGGGGTGTATATTGTAGTGTCCCGGAAGAGTTAATGCTGCAACGGGTTCTGGGTGTTTGTGTTGTCGTGTTTATGTTGTGTTACAGTGTGGATGTTCTCCCAAAATGTGTTTGTCATTCTTGTTAGGAGTGGGTTCAGAGTGTGGCGCATATTTGTAACAGTGTTAAAGTTGTTTATAAGGCCACCCTCAGCGTGAACTGTATGGCTGTTGATCAAGTATGCCTTGCATTCTCACATGTGTGTGTTAAAGCTGCATGAATTATGTGGCTGTGCTGGCACGTTGTATGAACGAAGGAAAAGCGGATGCCAAAGGCGGTGCCTTTAAGGCAGACTCCAAATATGGTTGTCCAGGTGAAAATCGGGAGAGATTCGGGAGAATGGTTGCCCCGGCAGATTTTCGGGAGTGGCACTTAAATTCAGGAGTCTCCCGGAAAAATGGGGAGGGTTGGCAAGTATGATCTATAGTGGAAGCCTAAGCTTCCTGCATTGTATATCTTCAGGATATGTACAAGTTTTGAGATTTTCACTTGGAAAAAGGGTTGTAATCATACAGAAAATATACTTACAACACTTTGTGAGCTCATTTTAGTACGTATCTAATGAATTATTTGTTTTATATTGTTTTCTGCATCTACCTCACCTGCCTTCCCTGATCACACATCCTTGAAACCCGTGCTTTAATAGGATAAAAATTAACCAACTTCAACTATACATAATGTTTCTAACTGTGTGTCTCTTTCGTTTTAATCCTATTATGGTCTTTGGGTTGTGTTTAAGTGGTCAAATCTGTATGACTTCTTGGGTGTATTGTCCTTTTCTTAAGGTAATAATGTTATGCATGCAGCCTGCTTTGGAGAAAAGCTGCCTGTTCAGACCAGCACTTGTTAACCCACATGTTCAGAGTTTATGTATACAGAAAATCGAAAGTGGTAGGCACGTTAGTATCGAACGTGAATCATATTTGTATGTTGAACTTTGTAAATGTTTTTGTCACAACTGTATTTTACAGCGGAACGAACGGTAGACTATGATATGTTTACAATTACTACAATAGTCTTGTCTAATATGCATGTCAAGTTTAGTAAACCAATGAAGTAAGCACATTGTGTAAATCGTAAATAAAAACAAAGTACTATGATTTGCAAATCCTTTTTAACCTATATTCAATCAAGCGGTAGTAAAAAAAATGTTTTTAATTGATTTAGCCTTTATTTAACCAGGTAAAAATCCCATTGAGATCAAAGATCTATTTTCCAAGGGAGACCTGGCCAAGAGGGCAGCAGAAAGGTTACATTAAAAACAGTAAACAACACATAAAACATCAAATTTACAACATTAAAACTTGCTCATATGACACATGTGCATACAGACAAGGTAGACTGCAATCCTTTCACAGAAGCTTTAAACTTATTTGATATAACGAGGGTTTGAAGTTGAATATTCGATTGTAAGTTATTCCAAGCATTCGGTGCTGAAAACCTAAATGCTTTCTTGCCCAGTTCAGTTCTTACTTTGGGGATGACAAATTGAAGAACATTCATTGAACGAAGATTGTGACTTCCTTGTTTTTTTGTTAAAAGACACGATAGATAAGATAGGTTGAAACCCAGAATTGTTTTGTAGATGCAAAATACCAATGATTGAGGCATCGACCACATAAAGATGTCCAGTTAACCATTGAGTACAACACACAATGGTGAGTAAGGAGAGCACAGTTTGTGATAACTCTCAGTGCCCCGTGGTACACACTATCCAGCTTGTGGAGACAACCAGCAGTAGCATTCATGTACAAAACATCTCCAAAGCCAATAACAGGTAAAAAGGTTGTTTCCACCAATTTCTGTTTCATGGTAAAAGAAAAGCAAGACTTGTTTCTATAATAAAATCCCAGTGAAAGTTTCAGGGTTTTTTTTACAACATACTGAATGTACTCCTTAAAACTGAAGTGGTCAACAATTAAAAATCCCAAATATTTAAAAGAAGATATTAACATAATTTGTTGCCCATTTCTTGTTAAAATGTTTTCACACAGTGCTGATCTTACAGTTTTTGATGTGGTAAAGAACATACACTTTGTTTTCTCTGCATTTAAAACCAGTTGAAGATAGCAAAGTTGTTCTTGTACTCTGTCAAATGCATATTGTAGATATTTAAAGGCCTCAGCAGGAGTTGGTGCTGTGCAGTATATGACAGTATCATCAGCATAGAAATGAGAAGTTGAGTTGAAGATATTCTGTCCACGATTATTTATGTAAATAGTGAATAATAAGGGGCCCAACACAGAACCTTGAGGGACACCCTTTTTCACTTGCAGTACGTTTGAGGAGGAACCTTCTATCTGAACAGCCTGAGTTCTACTTGTGAGGTAATTTGCAAACCATCCAACTGCTTGCTGAGAAAAACAATAGCTGAAAGACCTTTGATTAAAATGACATGATCAACGGTATCAAATGCCTTTGAAAAGTCAATAAAGAGGGACAGACTGCACAGACAAGATACTTAACGTTTGAACTGGAAAACGTTGTTATTTTTTGCAAATATTAGCTCATTTAGAATTTGATGCCTGCATCATGTTTCAAAAAAGCTGGTACAAGTGCCAAAAAAAAGACTGAGAAATTTGAGGAATGCTCATCAAACACATTTTTGGAAAAATCCCCCAGGTGAACAGGCTAATTGGAAACAGGTGGGTACCATGATTGGGTATAAAAGCATCCATCCATCCATTTTTTACAGCTTGTCACAAACAAGAATGGGGCGAGGGTCACCACTTTGTGAACAAATGCGTGATCAAATTGTCGAACAGTTTAAGAACAACATTTCTCAACGAGCTGTTGAAAGAAATATTGGGATTTCACCATCTACGGTACGTAATATCATCAAAAGGTTGAAAAAATCTAGAGAAATCACTGCACGTAAGCGAGGATATTAAAGACCTTCGATTCCCTCAAAAAGCGACATCAGTGTGTAAAGGATATCACCACATTGGCCCAGGAACACTTCAGACAACCACTGTCAGCAACTACAGTTGGTCGCTACATCTGTGAGTACAAGTTAGAACTCTACTATACAAAGCGAAATCCATTTATCAACAACACCCAGAAATGCTGCCGGCTTTGCTGGGCCCGAGCCTTTCTAAGTTAGACTGATGAAAGTGTGAAAGTGTTCTGTGGTCTGTCGAGTCCACATTTCGAATTGGTTTTGGAAAATGTGGACCTTGTGTCCTCCGGACCAAAGAAGTAAAGAACCATTTAGATCAGGGGTGCCCACACTTTTTCTGCAGACGAGCTACTTTTCAATTGACCAACTCGAGGGGATCTACCTCATTTATATATATCATTTATATTTATTTATTTATGAAAGAGACATTTTTGTAAACAAGTTAAATGTGTTTAATGATAATACAAGCATGTGTAACACATATAGATGTCTTTCTTTCACGAAGACAAGAATATAAGTTGGTGTATTACCTGATTCTGATGACTTGCATTGATTGGAATCAGACAGTAATGATGATAACACCCACATTTTAAAATGGAGGAGAAAAAAAGTTGTCCTTTCTGTACAATACCACATGAAAGTGGTTGATTTTTGGCATCTAATTCATCCAGCTTCCATACACTTTACAAGAAAAACATTGGCGGCAAATTCCGTAGCTTGCTTGATTGACATTCACGGCACCCGAGGGTCTTGTGAGATGACGCTGGCTGCTGCCAGTTCATTATTATGAAAAAATGACAGAGAGGAAGGCGAGAAACACTTTTTATTTCAACAGACTTTCGCGCCGTCCCTTCCGTCAAAACTCTAAAGGCCGACTGCACATTTCCTATCTTCACAATAAAAGCCCTGCTTCATGCTGCCTGCGCTAACAAAATAAGAGTCTCGGAAAGCTGGCGTGCACAAGTGATGTGCACGCCAGCTTTCTGAGGGATCGCTTGTGCACGCCAGTTTTCCGAGACTGTATTTAGTTAGCGCAGGCAGCATGAAGCAGGGCTTTTATTGTGAAGACAAAAAAAAAACAAGATGGCTGCCAATGCTTCTCCCTGCTCAGAGTCTCTCTACAATTCATCAAATATATCTGGAATCTGAGACAAATATCTTGAAATGCTCCATTGCTGATGGTGAAGGAATACTTTACTTCACTACTTTGGGGATATTGCAACAACATTGGACTCTGAAAAAAGTATTTTAAGAGTATCAAATCAAGGCCCAAACAGGCCTTCTGAAAACTTCAGTGCAGCTCATCAAGTTACCTAAAATACCTGTGTAAAATTACTTGAAAAGATGACAATAACAATTAAAAAGTTGTCAGAGGAACTTGAAGAGATAAAGAAATCTCTAAACTTCATGGGTGAAGAGATTGCTAAGGTTCTAAAGCAACAAGGAAACATCATGAGCCTCATGGAGGAAGTGAAGGAGCTGAAGGAGAATGTGATCCAGAGAGACAAAAGGATTGAACTTTTGGAGCAGAGATGTGAGGATTTGGAGCAACAATCACTTGTCAATGACATTGTGGTCACAGGACTAGAGCTGAAACACCACAGTTATGCTTGAGTTACAGCTGGGCTGAACCAAGGTGAAGATGCTCCTACGGAGGAACTTGAAACTCTTGAGCAAAAACTCCTGGACTTTTTCAGAGGTAAAAACATCATCGTTGAGAAACAAAACATATCAACATGCTATTCATTTCCAAACAAGAATGTTAAAGCAAGACCAATAATAGTGATGCAGATGGTTAACCAGAAACACAAAATGGAGCTGCTGAGACAGTCCAAAAAGCTAAAGGGCACTGGAATTTATCTGAATGAGCACCTGACAAAGAAAAATGGTGAAATTGCAAGAAGTGGCCGCATTCTCAGGAAAGAAAATAAGATTCAATCTACATGGACGAGACATGGCAAAGTCTACATAAAGCCAAATGGATCGGATCAAATGAAGCCAATATGGATTAAAAACGTGAAAGACTTGGAACAATTTAAATAACTTGTTGAATCAGGACAACAAATGGTATGTGGACAATGAAAATGTATGGTACACATGGTATATGGACATTAGGATTATGGATAATGTGTGTTTTTTTAAGTTATATTGTACATTTTAGTACATTATTGATATTTTGGTTAAACTTCTTTGGAGGATGACTAATAAGGAGTTTGACTTTTATATTTCTGACGAGGAAGAAAGCAGTATAGCTGGGCAAGAAGATATTCAAGACAGGATAAGCTGTAAGGAACTAAATTTAAGTTATTAAGAAATGAATGATGATAAAGTAGGAGAATTTTGTAATGACATTGATCCAGAAATTAATTTAAGTGGATTACATAACATAAATGTTTCACATTACTCAGTGGATAGTTTTAAAAATGTGGATTTAAAGGGTTTTTCGCTTATTCATTTTAATAGTAGAAGTCTCAGGGCTAATTTTGAGAAGATACAAGAGTGTTTGGAATCTTTAAAATCAACATTCCAAGCAATTGCCATCTCAGAGACATGGTGAGACAGATGAAATTAATGATATGTTTATATTAGAAGGTTATGATTTTTATAATATAAATAGAAAAAATAAAAAAGGAGGTGGTGTTGCGTTCTATGTACAAAAAAATATTACTGTGAAATTATCGACAGTCTAGTTATAGATGATGTTATGGAGAGTATGACTATAAAAATACAAATAAACAACGAACGTAGTGCATATTTGAATTGTATTTATAGGACACCTGGTTCACATGTAGAGCTTTTCCATGACAGCCTACTAAAAGTACTTGGAAAACTAGCTAACAAGAAATGTGTCTTTGTGTGTGGAGATTTCAATTTTGATTTATTAAAATGGAGAACCCATAAACCAACTAATGACTTTATGAACGAAATGTTTACTTATGGTTTGCAACCAATAATTGATAAACCAAGCAGAATAACGCGAGAATCTGCTACCCTCATTGACAATATTTTTACAAATATCCATGACATAACTACAGGTGGAATACTCCTTAGTGACATCACAGATCATTTTCCAGTGTTTTTGAATATTCAAAGTATGATTGTAAATAATATAGCACAAAAAACATTGTTCAAATTAACAAGATTAAGGACACCTGAAAGAATACAAGCATTTAAGAATGAGCTTTCAAAATGTTTCTGGGAAAGGGTGTATGTTGAAAATTGTAATGATTCATACAGGGCATTTCTGTTTAAATGGTTAGAACTTTATAATTCCTGCTGTCCAGTCGTGAAGTCCACACTAAAGAAAGTGAGTAAAAATAAGCCTTGGATGACGAAGGGTCTAGTAATGGCCTCCAATAGAAAAAAAATTCTGTATGATAGTTACTTAAAAAATAAAACTGAACAAAATGAAAGGGAGTATAACATTTATAAAAATAAGTTGACTTCTATTCTACGAAAGCAAAAGAAAAGTTATTATAACGAGAAATTTGAAGATAGCAAAAATAATATTAAACAAACGTGGAACACAATCAACCAGGTTTTAGGTAATAGATGTAAAAATCATGAGACTCCGAGCTACTTTATAAATGATAATAATATAAAACTAAACAAAAAAGAAATGATAGTGGAAGAATTTAATGACTATTTTGTTAATATGGGCCCTGCACTTGCAGAAAAAATACCTGTTTATGAGGACACAGGCTTGACTAAAAACACAATAAACCCTCATTTAAAATCAATGTTTTTGAGTGGAGTAACAGAAGTGGATATAATTCAAACAGTAAGAGCCTTTAAAAGTAAAACATCTACAGACATACATCACATAGATATGGTCATTATTAAAGAATGTATTCATTTAATTGCTAAGCCATTGGCTCACATATGTAATCAATCATTCCAGTGTGGATACTCCCAGATGATATGAAGATAGCAAAGGTTATTCCTGTTTTTAAAAACGGAAATAAGCATCTTATGGAAAATTATAGACCGATCTCAATACTCACTCAATTTTCAAAAATTTTAGAAAAGCTTTTTACAAAACAGTTAAATCATTTTCTGGAAAAAAACACCTTGCTTAAGCAGCAGCAGTATGGTTTTAGGGAAAATCGAACAACTACGTATGCAGTAATGCATATGCTAGAGGAGGTTAGTACTGCTATGGATAATGATGAATTTACAATAGCCATCTATATTGATTTAAAAAAGGCCTTCGATACCATTGACCACAGACAGTTAATAAATAAGTTGGATAAGTACGGCATCCGAGGGCCAGCTCTGTCCTGGATCAAGAGCTATCTAGAAAATAAAAAACAATGTGTTCAGGTGGATAATACAATATCTGGATTTAAAAATATAGTTTGTGGAATTCCTCAGGGTTCTATAATTGGTCCTAAGTTATTTACAATTTTCATTAATGATTTTTGTGATGCATCAAGTTTCTTAACATTTTTTATGTTTGCTGATGATACAATCATCCTTTGTTCTGGAAAAATTTTTAATGAACTTTTGGTAAAAATAGAACAAGAAATGACAGTGCTTAAAAACTGGTTTGATATGAATAAATTATCACTTAATATTGCTAAAACTAAATTTATGATATTTGGTACCAAAACTGAGGTATCTAAGGAAGTAAATATTAAAATAAATGGAGATAAAATTGAGCGTGTCTTTGATACTAAGTTTTTGGGAGTTATAATTGATCATAAATTATCATGGAGACAACATGTAAATTATATAAAAACAAAAAATATCAAAAACACTTGGTGTTTTGTATAAAACTAAAGAATTACTTAATTATAGTTCTTTGTTAACAATTTATTATACTTTGATACTTCCATACATGACATACTGTGTAGAACTCTGGGGAACCACTTTTAAAACCATAACTAATGATATTGTTTTGCTGCAAAAAAAAGCTGTACGGCTAATAAACAAAGCAGGATATTATGACCATACCCATCCATTATTTGTCAAATCAAAACTTATGAAATTTCAAGATATTGTTTATTATAAAATAACACAGATAATGTTCAAAGCAAAAATAAATACTCTTCCAGAAGGAATTCAAAAATACTTCTCTCTACAGACCAGCAAATACAATCTAAGAGATGAATCTAAGTTTATTTTACCAAAAGCAAGACTAGCTGTTAAACGTAGATGTTTATCTGTTCTCGGTGTTAATTTGTGGAATTCTGTTGGTAAAGAAATAAAAACGAGTGACACAGTATTTAATTTCATAAAGAACATGTCACAATGTATTTTAAAAAGTTATGTGAACTAGAAATTTATGTTTGTTTGGTTAAATGTTGTATTTAGAAGGTATGTATGTTTATCTATTTACAGAAAAGTGTATATGTGTAGGTACATATTTTTGTATTAATTTGTTGGGGGGCAGCCTGAATGTGGATGCTGAATGACTATATTTCTTTTTGTGTTGCAGAATTATTAGAAAAGGTAACTTAATTGAATGTAATACATTTATGTTGGGCATATATGCTTTTTTGCTTCTGCCTGTTTCAGTCATGTTATTCATTTTTGAATCGTGATCTATGTTTGAATATGTTTTTGTTAGACTGAAAATAAACTGAACTGAACTGAAGATAGGAAATGTGCAGTCGGCCTTTAGAGTTTTGACGGAAGGTACGGCGCGAGAGTCTGTTGAAATAAAAAGTGTTTCTCGCCTTCCCCTCTGTCATTTTTTCATAATAATGAACTGGCAGCAGCCAGCGTCATCTCACAAGACCCTCGGGTGCCGTGAATGTCAATCAAGCAAGCTACGGAATTTGCCGCCAATGTTTTTCTTGTAAAGTGTATGGAAGCTGGATGAATTAGATGCCAAAAACCAACCACTTTCATGTGGTATTGTACAGAAAGGACAACTTTTTTTCTCCTCCATTTTAAAATGTGGGTGTTATCATCATTACTGTCTGATTCCAATCAATGCAAGTCATCAGAATCAGGTAATACACCAACTTATATTCTTGTCTTCGTGAAAGAAAGACAGGTGCAAATTTCAAAAGCCAGGATCTGTGATGGTATGGGGGTGTATTAGTGCCAAAGGCATGAGTAACTTACACATCTGTGAAGGCACCAATAATTACATACAGGTTTTGAAGCAACATATATTGTCATGCAAGCAACATCTTTTTCATGGGCGCACCTGCTTATTACAGTTAGACAATGCCAAGTCACGTGTTACAACAGGGTTACTTCGTAGTAAAAGAGTGCGGGTACCAGACTGGCCTGCCTGTAGTCCAGACCTGTCTCCCATTGAAAATGTGTGGCACAATATGAAACCTAAAATACCACAAAGGAGACTGTTAAACAACATAAGCAGTACATGAAGCAAGAATGGGAAAGAATTCCACCTGAAAAGCTTCAAACATTGTTCTCCTCAGTTCCCAAACGTTTTCTGAGTGTTATTAAAAGAAAAGGTCATGTAACACAGTGGTAAAAATTCCCCTGTGCCAACTTTTTTGCAATGTGTTGCTTCCATTAAAGGCCTACTGAAACCCACTACTACCGACCACGCAGTCTGATAGTTTATATATCAATGATGAAATATTAACATTGCAACACATGCCAATACGGCCTTTTTAGTTTACTAAATTACAATTTTACATTTACCACGAGGTATCCTGTTGAAAACGTCGCGGAATGATGACGCGTATTATGACGTGTGTGTGTGACATCACCGGTGGTAGCGGACATATTCTCCCAGCACTGATCACGGCTAAAAGTAGTCTGTTTTTATCACATAATTACACAGTATTCTGGACTTTTGTGCTGCTGAATCATTTGCAAATTGTTCAATTAATAATGGAGACTACAAATAAGAAAGATGTTGATGGAAAGCGGTGTATTGCAGCCGGCTGTAGCAACACAAACACAGCCGGTGTTTCTTTGTTTGTTGTGAAGCTTTAACATGGAACAGAGCGGTCAATCGCACATGATTCTCTGCCACATGTCAACCGGCAGGTTTCAGTGAGAAAATTGTGGTACTAAGTCGGCTCTTAACAGAAACATTAGCGGAGCTTGTGTCGTTCCTCCTGCAGCTGTCAAAGAGGCTGCTGCGACTTTCTTGGCTCCTCCATGGCTTCCCTCAGAGACAATGGCGGTCCCCACACCCTTGCGACTTTCAGGTATGACTATATAATCTCACTAAAACACTAGTAACACAATAAACTGATAAGGGATTTTCCAGAATTATCCTAGTAAATGTGTCTAACATCTGAATCGCTCCCACTGCCCTCGTCTTTTTTCCTTCACTCTCACTATCCTCATCCATGAATCTTTCATCCTCACTCAAATTAATGGGGAAATTGTCGCTTTCTCAGTCCGAATCACTCTAGCTGCTGGTGGCCATGATTGTAAACAATGTGAGGATGTGAGGAGCTGTACAACCAGTGACGTCACGCGCACATCGTCTGCTACTTCCGGTACAGGCAAGGCTTTTTTATTAGCGACCAAAAGTTGCAAACTTTATCATCGATGTTCTTTACTAAGTCCTTTCAGCAAAAATATGGCAATATATGGCAATGATTAAGTATGACACATAGAATGGACCTGCTATCCCCGTTTAAAAAAGAAAATCTCATTTTAGTAGGCCTTTAAATTCTAAGTTAACGATTATTTGCAAAAAAAATTTAAGTTTCTCAGTTCGAACATTAAACATCTTGTCTTTGCAGTCTATTTAATTGAATATAAGTTGGAAAGGATTTGCAAATCATTGTATTCTGTTTTTATTTACGAATTACATAACGTGCCAACTTCTTTGGTTTTGGGTTTTGTCTTTTAGGCTAAACTAGCTTAGCCCTTTTGGGAAGCACATTTTGTTTTTAAGGTAATGAAACCTAGATCATTTTAATAAGGTGTGTATTAAATTAAATAGCGATAACAATATATGTGTGTAGGTTAACATATGGCAACCACTGTAGATACACAGTAAGTGCAATTTTATGCTACAACATTGTTTTTAATCAAAGTTTGTATTCCACTCTCTAGACAAATTGCTCAGCAAATTGATCGTGGTCTCTGGACAGAGAGGACAGGGAAATATTCCAGTAGGTAAAATTGCATTATTTTAGTGCAATAATTGAGTATTGCTTGTAATGTCTACTTGTATTTTGGTTCATTTTAGGGCTTGCCGCGGCAAACATGTGGGAATGACTGTGGGATTTTTATGCTCATAAGGTATAAGTTTCTTGCGAAAGTATACTCGCAAAATCAGTCAACAATGATTAATTGATTAATAAACATGCCTTGTTTTCTGTCTCCTATGTTATAATATGCTCTTTCCATTGTGACAAGGCAGGGGTTTGGCGTCTTATGTGACTATTCATTTTGAAAAAACAATCGTGAGATAAAAATTATTCTCGTCACTGGCACATGTTTTCAGATGGACACGGCTTCGATCAGGGAGTGGTGGGGCCTTCTTTTAATTGAGTGTTTAATAATAGAAGGGTATGACAATCCTAAAATATGTTCAGATTTATGTGAACAATAAACACTTTGTATGTGATCAACAAGTGTGTCTTGATCTGTGGTTTGAATCATGTTTTATATTTTCTGTTTAAGACTCCATTAGTTCCTGTTTGCACTGCCTTGTTTGTTTTGTCACCATGGTTACTCATTGTGTAAACCTGTCTCGCCCCCTCATCTGCTTCCCAAACACTAATCAGAGGCAGTATTTAAACCTGTCCTTGTCTGTCAGTCGGGCTGGTGACATTGCTAGTTTTTTCACTCCTTCATGCCATAGATCCAGGTTTGTTTTCCTGTCAAGTAAGTTTTGTTTATTGTCCATTAGTGATGGGTTGATGAGGCGTCATGAAGCGTTCCGAAACATTGCAAAACTGTATTGATACTGTGTCAATACTGTGTCACTAAATACTGACATCTGCTGGACATTAAAAATCCTTACAGGCATCCTATGGAGCGACTCAACTGACACTGATTTTATGACCTAGTACAGGGGTCGGGAACCTTTTTGGCTGAGAGAGCCATACAAGCCAAATATTTTTAAAAGCCTTTCCGTGAGAATCATATCGTTTACTTATTTTTTAACACTGAATACAGCTGAATCATTTTTAAGAAAGACCAACATTTTTACAGTATAATAGGTATTTTATTATTTTTAATACGATTGTTATTCTGAGGCTAACCAAAAATTAAAAAAATACTTCTTACCATTAATGCGACTTCTTGAACAGGTGCGGTAGAACCGGATAGATGGATGAAAATGCATGACAATGTTTTATATTTTGAACGTTATTTTTGACACTGTGATTACCAGCGGAATTATTCATTACTTATTGTGTTAAGCAATGTCAGCTAAGATTTATCTGAGAGCCAGGTGCAGTCATCAAAAGAGCCACATCTGGCTCTAGAGCCATAGGTTCCCTACCCCTGACCTAGTATATACAATAATATAAACCAAGTCATTGTATTTCATTTAGGATTATTTCATATCTTCATTTAAATAAAAATATATTTTTATCTTTTTTAGATACAGTCAATAAATAATGTGAACATCATAACATATCATAACATGGAAATCTAAGAGAACCAGTTGTGAATGAGGATATGTGGACTGATTTTTATTGTTATTTTTTTATTTTTTACATGCGGTCTGAATACGCACTGTTGATTGATTGATTAAAACTTTTATTAGTAGATTTTACAGTACAGTACATATTCCGTACAATTGACCACTAAATGGTAACACCTGAGTAAGTTTTTCAACTTGTTTAAGTCGGGGTCTACTTTAATCTGGTAAAAAAGTAATGAGTGAACCATTCAGCTCATGATCAAACACGTGACTTTCGAAAAGCGGAACGCGCAGCGATACAGTGTTTTGCTCTATGAGCTCGACGCATGCGACGATGCATCGGTGTTGCCGGACCCATCACTATTGTCCATAGTTTTGTCTAAGTTGTGTTTCCGACTTGTGCATGCCTTTTGTTTGTACTTTTTGGTACCTTATGAGTTAAAGATTAAATCATGTTTTTACCTACACGCCATGTCCCAAGTAGTCCCTCTACCTTCCTGGGAAAACGATCCCACAGCAAGAGTGCGGGTACTTTCCTGGCCCGCCTGCAGTCCAGACCTGTCTACCATTGAAAATGTTTGACGCATTATAAAGCGTAAAATATGACAGCGAAGACCCCGGACTGTTGAACAACTGAAGCTCTACATAAAACAAGAATGGGAAAGAATTCCACTTTCAAAGCTTCAAGAATTAGTTTCCTCAGTTCCCAAACGTTTATTGATTGTTAAAATAAAAGGTGATGTCACACAGTGGTGAACATGCCCTTTCCCAACTACTTTGGCACGTGTTGCAGCCATGAAATTATAAGTTAATTATTATTTGCAAAAAAAAATAAAGTTTATGAGTTTGAACATCAAATATCTTGTCTTTGTAGTGCATTCAATTGAATATGAGTTGAAAAGGATTTGCAAATCACTGTATTACGTTTATATTTACATCTAACACAATTTCCCAACTCATATGGAAACAGGGTTTGTAATTCATCTGCAAAGTTCTTTTTCCAGAGGTGAACATAACCTTGTGCATGCTACAGAATTCTCAAAGCCAAAATGAATGGTGTGTTAAATGTTTTTGTATTGATTTAAATCTGTTTAATTTGCTTAAAATTATCTTTACATCTTATATTTGCAGTAAATGGCATTTCGTGGTAGGATGCAGAGCAGGTCTTCCTGACAGGACCTGTTGTCCATCAATTGTAGGAGGACAAAAGTAGGAACTCATCCAGTGAAGTGGATGAGTTCTACAGGAGGCAAGAGAGGCAGATAAAGAAGGTAGGAGCACTGCCATAAAGGCTGTTTTGTGAAAAGTTCATCTTGTGCAAGAAAACATTTAAAACTATTTAATTTGATCATTTTCATTGTAGGCTATTTACAGTAAGGCTTCCCTCCATCAATTTTGTCCCTCTCTGGGTCACGGGGGTGCTGAAGCCTATCCCAGCTGCACTGGGGTGGAAGGCGAGGGTACACGCTACCTCATCGCAGGCCCAACAAAAAATAAAAATTCACACTCACATACTAGAGACAATTTAGTGTTGCCAATCAACCTATCCCCAGGTGCATGTCTTTGGAAGTGGGAGGAAGCCGGAGTGCCGGGAGGGAACCCACGCAGTCACAGGGAGAACAAACCTCCACACAGAAAGCCCCCGTGGCCGGGGATAGAATCCAGGTCCTTTATATTGTGAGGCACACACTCTAACCCCTGTTTCCCCCGTGCTATTTAGGGCTGTTTTGTCAACATAACCCCATGCAGTAGAATATTTAAAAGAATTTCATTGTAGGCTATTTGTAGTTGTTTTGTTACTATAACTCAAGGGGTGTCAAACTCATTTTAGATCGGGGGCCACATGGAGAAAACTCCCAAATAGACGGGTACAATCACTGCATGACAAATTAAAGATAAAGACAACTTAAGAATAATTTATTTGTTTAAAAACAGAACAAGCACATTCTGAAATTGTACAAATCATAATGTTGTTGTTTTTTTACACTTACCTGTTGCGGTTAATAGTACATATACTTTATTTGTCGTTATTTATATTTTCACGAATAAATTATGTGATAATGTTGGTTAATTTTCAAACCATCAAGATATTAAAAAAATACATCAAAATCCAATTCCAGTATGTTATTAATGTAGTTTGATCATTTTCCTTGACTGGTGTACTCACATATGGTTTATTTTGTACATATTGCTATTGCGACATCCATTGGACACATTTAGAACAGCAGTTTCTTTCATTCAAAAATTTCAGGTAATTTTCATACTTGCCAAACTCATCTTGCGGGCCGGGTAAAACCTGTTTGCAGGCTTCAACCGGCCTTCGGCCCGTACATTTGACACCCGTGCTATACCTCCACGTAATCGAAGATTTAAAAGCATGCTTTTTTGGGTATTTAAGGCTGTATTGTAAATATAACCCCATTCTCAACCTTTTTTCAGTCATGTACCCCCTGTGAACTTTTTTTTTATTCAAGTCCCCCCTAATCAGAGCAAAGCATTTTTGGTTGAAAAAAAAACAGATAAAGAAGTAAAATACAGCACTATGTCATCAGTTTCTGATTTATTAAATTGTATAACAGTGCAAAATATTGCTCATTTGTAGTGGTCTTTCTTGAACTATTTGGAAAAAAAAAAAAGATCTAAAAATGTGTTGAAAAATAACAAGTGATTCAATTATAAATAAAGATTTCTACACATAGAAGTAATCATCAACTTAAAGTGCCCTCTTTGGGGATTGTAATAGAGATCCTTCTGGATTCATGAACTTAATTCTACACATTTCTTCACAAAAAAAAATATATGTATATTTAGCATCAATATTTATGGAACATGTCCACAAAAAATCTAGCTGTTAACACTGAATATTGCATTGTTGCATTCTTTTCACAGTTTATGAACTTACATTCATATTTTGTTGAAGTATTATTCAATAAATATATTTTTAAAGGATTTTTGAATTGTTGCTATTTTTAGAATATTTAAAAAAAATCTTACGTACCCCTTGGCATACCTTCAAGTACCCCCAGGGGTACGCGTACCCCCATTTGAGAACCACTGCATTAGGGTATTTAAAATAATTTAATTTCATTGTAGGCTATTTCGTACAAATGCTTTTAAAAGTGTTCCAAGTTTTACAAACAATTACATCTTTTTATTTGGATTTTTTTTATGTGGATTGCTATCGTGACGTTGTGATTTCACAGTCAACCAGTAGGTGGCACTGCTGGAAAAAAAACACAAGGGGTCTGAACTTGCATCCTGGGACTGAGGCATCAAGATTTATTCAGCCCGGAGACTGGCGAACAGACAAGAACCACTGAGAGCTTCATGGTGTTATTTATTGTAACACATTTAAAATATATATTTTTTCATATCGCTGGAAAACTTCATATAAAGGAATACAACGGATGTAATGGAAAATAACCAATAGATCCGGCACGGGCTATGGATTCAGTCGGCGTAATTGACTTTCATCAAACTACTGGAAAATTCCTTTAATTTGACATATTTCATTGTGAGAAAGTTCTTGTGATTTCTTTTTTTTTTTTTTTTTTACCTGTCTCTTTTTTTTTCTTGGAGAGGTAAGCTGTTCTCCCGAGGGAGGGATGGTTCCACCCCGGCTCCTACAGTGCATTCTCGCCCGGTCCTGGAGCTTCCACAGCGGACCTCAAAGGAGATGAGACTCGCACTCTATCAACTCCTCGCAGGCTGGCTCTGCCTCGTCCCCACCACTGCTGAGGTAAGCACAGCGGGAAGTAGCTGGTTATTAAAAATGAGGAAGTAGCTGGTTATTAAAAATGTATTAATTATACGTAGTTGTGTAGAACTGATGGATAAAAGTTTGCAACAAAAATTATATGTGGATGACGAATCTGCTGGCGAGAAATCTATGTGCGATAATGTAACGGTCCACTACCGATAAACAACCGGGTTCTCAGTCACTACTCTCCCCGGCAGGAGTCTCCTCTCCCTCGGGAGATTTTGGAGCGACTCTCCCGCAGTGAGATCCGGAGCACCAGCGACCTCCAGCGGCTACTCGAGATAGACACCGTAGGTAAAAAAAAATAAAACATATTTTATTAAGCCTGGTTCTACGATCCGCTATAAAACAAATAATCTAACTAAATAAAAATAACAAATTAGTAAGTTATGAACTTAATACTAGTGCTACTATTTTTAAATAAATAAATTGTGTTGGATTTGTTATGTTTGATCCCTATTGCTATGAAATGGAAGTAGAAATGTCTCACATCAACTTATATATATATATATATCAATATGATATTAATACATAATAAATGTAAAAATACAAATGTGATATACAAATAAATAATTTGTATAAATGTGAATTTGTAAATATATTTTTGAGATTTGAAAATATATATAAATAAAATGTATGAACATAAAAATGTGACATACAAATGCATTTTTTTAATATAAATAAATGTGTATTTGTAAATATATTTTTGAGATTTGAATATAAATATGCTTGATTTTCTACTTGTAATTAATTTGCATATGTTGATCACTGGGCTTCACGGTGGGAGAGGGGTTAGTGCGTCTGCCTCACAACACGAAGGTCCTGAGTAGTCCTGAGCTTCACGGTGGCGGAGGGGTTAGTGCGTTTGCCTCACAATACAAATAAATAATTTGTATAAGTGTGAATTTGTAAATATATTTTTGAGATTTGAAAATATATACAAATAAAATGTATAAATATAAAAATGTGACATACAAATGCATTTTTTTAATATAAATAAATGTGTATTTGTAAATATATTTTTGAGATTTGAATATAAATATGCTTGATTTTCTACTTGTGATTAATTTGCATATGTTGATCACTGGGCTTCACGGTGGCAGAGGGGTTAGTGCGTCTGCCTCACAATACGAAGGTCCTGAGTAGTCCTGAGCTTCACGGTGGCGGAGGGGTTAGTGCGTCTGCCTCACAATACGAAGGTCCTGAGTAGTCCTGGGTTCAATCCCGGGCTCGGGATCTTTCTGTGTGGAGTTTGCAAGTTTTCCCTGTGAATGTGTGGGTTCCCTCCGGGTACTCCGGCTTCCTCCCACTTCTAGAGACATGCACCTGGGGATAGGTTGATTGGCAACACTAAATTGGCCCTAGTGTGTGAATGTGAATGTGAATGTGAATGTTGTCTGTCTCTGTGTTGGCCCTGCGATGATGTGGTGAATTGTCCAGGGTATACACCGGCTTCCGCCCGATTGTAGCTGAGATAGACAATGGATGGATGGATGTGGATCACTTTTTTGCTTTTGTGTCCACAAACCAGATGCACAAATAAATGTGACATAGACACTCCCCTGAACAACCAGCAGAGGGCACTGCAGCCAGAACGGTATTTTTCAGAGGCGGTATAGTACCGAAAATGATTCATTAGTATCACTGTATACCGGTACTAATACCGGTACTAATACCAGTAGTAATACCAGTACTAATACCGGTATACCGTACAACCCTAGGAGGTATCAGTATCCCTTGTAACTAAATGTCCTATACCATATAATATGTATTTCGTAAGAAACCTCAGATGTACAACCTAAATAAAGCGTACACAAGCCAATAAGTCTGTTAGCATGCTAATGTTGCTACACTGAAATGACTTCTTTGCCTCTTTCACCCGAAAATCCCAATGGAGGACTGCGCTACCAAAGCAAAGATCATTACCGCAGTGTGGCAATATTACAAAGTTGAGCAGCCAACAAGTTGCATGCAAACTTTGCAATATCTCTGTTGCGAAGGGTGGGTCACATGCTGGGTGTTATAATAAAACAAGCAATTTAATTATGCGCTTGAAAGCCCGCCATCCATCCATTTTCTACCGCTTGTCCCGTTCGGGGTCGCGGGATACAATGAAGTTACTGCGGTTAAAGCTAACAAGGCTGGACAAAAACAACCAACGCTGACAGATGAATTCCAGCGAAAAGAAACGTTTTAACAAGAACCCCAATTTAACATAGGCATTTGTGGTAAAGTAATGGAGATCACCACTGAGATCAACTGCTCTCAGTGGTGAAGAAAATAGGATTTCACCTGGTCGTAAATACATGACCGAAACAGATTTTCCTGATCTGTACGAGACTGTTAGCCAACTCATCTCCACTCTGTCAGCTTCATGTCAAGATATTTGGAGCAGTAATGTCACATCTTTATCAGTGATTATCTTAACAGCGCATTGGGTTGGCCAGGGGACTAGAGTATCTATTAGATAGACATCATTAGTAAGTTTTCTTGCATATTACAGATTTTCTATGTAGGAAATGCCTTCCAAAGCATCTTAAAAATTGTAAAAACTCTTGAACACCCAAAAGGGCACCCTTAATTCCTCCATATTTGTTTTACCTTGCTGGGATTCCTGATATCAAAACTTAGTGCCAGCTTTGACATCAAAATTTCAACTATACGTCATTAGATTAAGTAATTCTGCTCTTTTTTTTCTTAAATGTTTTTTGTTTTTTTCCGGCATAATGTCCCCAAATTACTCCCTGGCCATACTTTAGACACCTCCGAAATGACCAATAAGAGTTAGTTTGCTGGGGTGGGGGCAGCACGGATCAAACTTAAACATTTTAAGAGAGCTGACTCCGTCCGAGGCTGCTTACTAAACAGCATTTACCAGGTGGCTGACATAAGACCAAGTTGATATTGTTCAATGCCTTCTACCCCATATATGGCACTGTCAAGGCCCTGAGTAGCTCTTTCAGCATTAGAATACTAAATCCACAGTGCAAGAGGAAGCAATACCGCAGGTCCTTTCTACCCACAGGCACAGGACTTTACAGTGCACTTATTTGATTACTGTAATATTTTTTCTTGGTGAAAGTGTTTCATGTTTTATTTTATCTTTTATCTAAGGGTATTTGTACAGTTTTAAAAAGTAAAAATAAAAGTGTTAAATCCAATTTGAATTTAAGGCATTCAAATGTCTACAATTCTCTTAAAAGGTCTTGAATACGATTTTGAAAGGTCTTAAAAATCTATTGACGTTACTTTTATTTAAATCATGCATAAACTTCAGTCGCGGAGGGCGCTTGCGCCTATCTCAGCTACAATCGGGTGGAAGGCGGGGTACAGCGCCCCCTGCGACCCCGAAAGGGAATAAGCGGTAGGAAATGGATGGATGGATAAACTTCAGTCTCGCTTTGAAATGTTTCGATTTTTGAGGACTAATAACATAACTACACAGCGGAACTAACTGTGCTGCACGATCAGAATTTATCGAACACCAGCAGCTAGGGTTGTACGGTATATCGGTATTAATATAGTAGCCCGATACTAATGAATCATTTTCGGTACTACGCAATAAAGTACTATCTATCTATCTATCTATACCATCTCTGAAAAGTACCACCATAGTGATACCAAGTACAGTTGCGTATCTTGTCGATACTACTATGATTATGTCTATTTTTTGGCATCGCATCTTCTTTCGTTTTTTTTTAAGTTTATATTATGTTATAAAGGCAGGAAATATGTCCCTGGACACCTGAGGACTGTGAATACGACCAATGTATGATCCTGTAACGACTTGCTATCGGATTGATGCCCAAATTTGTGGTATCATCCAGAACTAATGGAAGGTATCAAACAGAAGAATAATGTTACAAAATGTAACACGGAACGACACAGGAGGTCCTTCATACCGACAGCCATCAGACTGTATAATGCATATGTTCCTTCTTGACTGCACTTAAATGTAAAATATATTTATATTATTCATATATTATATATATAATATATGTCATACATTATTTATTATTATTATTGTTTATTGTGAGCGAACTGTGGTGCTGAATTTCCCTCAGGGATCAATAAAGTACTTTCTATTCTATTCTATTCTATTCTATAAGTGATTTTTACATTTGAACAGAAGTGTAGATAGAACATGCTAAAAAAGAAAGCAGATATTAAAAGTAAATGAACAAGTAGATTAATAATTAATTTTCTACCACTTGTCCTTAATGTTGACAAAATAGAAGAAAATGACACATTATGTTACTGCATGTATCAGCAGCTAAATTAGGAGCCTCTGTTTGCCTACTTACTAATAAAAGAGAAGTTGTCTTGTATGTTCACTATTTTTCTTAAGGAAAAACTTGCAATAAAAAACCTATGTTTGACGTACCGCAAGATTTTTAGTTAAAATAAAACCAATAACGCATTTTTTTGTGATCCCCTTTATTTGGAAAATTACCGAAATGTATCAAAATAATTTTGGTACCGGTACCAAAATATTGCTATCGGGACAACACTACCAGAAGCTATTGCTGTGCGTGCGCAGCTGTGTGTTGACAGCTTAGTTAGCATAGCAGTGGAGAAAACTTAACGAAAGCTCACTGAGAAGACAAATTACTTGCAAAGGATGGGTAAGTAAAAGTTCAACGATTCGTGTCGCCTGAACGATCAATTTAATGCATGGTTGAAGCCGGTGCATGGAAACGTATAAAGTGTTTAGTACCCAAATGTGCAGCCATCGAGGAGAAAAGGGTTTGTAAACATGGCAGTGAAAGGGAATGGAATGATAATGTAAAAGTAAAAAATCTGGGATAAGTCCGTGTCAAAAGATGCTGAAATGCCACAAACACTTGCACAACTTTACAAAGGTAAACGTAAACCTTCACTCCAAAGGAGTGTTAAAGGCCTACTGAAACCACTACTACCGACCACGCTGTCTGATAGTTTATATATCAATGATGAAATATTAACATTGCAACACGTGCCAATACGGCCGGTTTAGATTACTAAATTGCAATTTTATATTTCCCGCAAGGTATCCTGTTGAAAACGTCGCGGAATGATGACGCGTGAGCGTGACATCAAGGACTGTCAGGAAATATTAGCTCCGCACCAGTTACGGCTAAAAGTCGTCTCTTTTCATCGCATAATTACACAGTAATTTGGACATCTGTGTTGCTGAATCTTTTGCAATTTGTTCAAATAATAATAGAGACTATAAAGAACAATGCTGTTGGTGGAAAGCGGTGTATTGCAGCTGCCTTTATCACCGAGACACAGCCGGTGTTTCTTTGTTTTTAACACAGAGCGGTCAAGCGAACATGTTTCTCTACGTCAACCAGCATGTTTTTGGATGGGAAAATTGTGATATATATCTTACCGGAGACATCATTGGAGGTTTCGTCCTCCTGCAGTAACTGTTTTAGAGGCAGCTGTGAGCTTGGCTTCTCTCTGAGACACTGCGCGTTCACCGCAGCCATCCGACCTCGAGGTATGTCTTTACAATTGTTACGTTTATACTGGGGGAAGGAGACGGCACGACATCAGGAGGTCTAGCTCAAAGGTTTTATTTTGGCTTGATGAGTACATGGGGTGTGTATGCAACTATGTGTGTGGATGCAAGGCTATGTGTGGAAGTTACTCAAATATAAGTTACCTGGGGTTGTTGTAAGTGTGTGTTGATTGCAGTAGCAAACAGGTCCAGAAGGGTGAAGCGAGAGAGGTCCAAAATCCTAGCGAGGTCCGTGGAGGCAAGAGAGAGACGTCCAGAGATCCAGGTGCAAGCGCGGGGGGTCGAGGGTCCAGGGAGGCAGTCAGAGTCCGGGGAAAGAATTTAGCAGGTGAGACGCACCGCTCACTGCAGAGACACGGAGGTACTGTGGGAATAGCAGACGACAAGGACAGATAAGAACTAGGCACGAGGGAGACAAAACGAGCAAGAGAGAGGGACACAGGTGAGGAGCCAGAGCCGTGAAGCTTACTGAATCAAAAGGTTGTTCCGGCATGGAGCAGTCAGTGGCGTGAGTTTTTATGCCGCTGCCTCTCGTCAAGACCAGCTGCGTTGATAGGTGATTGTCGGCAGCTGTGGAGGCGCATGGCTGAGGTCTGCGCGGCACGTGCGGGGGCGTGTCTTGCTGTGCGAACAGCGGGGCCTCTAGGTGCTACTGCTGGGGAGGGAGAAGCAGATGGCGTGTGCATCATAACAGTGCCCCCCCTCTTATGCGAGGCTCCCGACGAGCGCCGGAGAGCTCCAGGGTTGGCTTGATAGAAGTTCTTCAGAAGGGAGGGATCAGCAAGGTAGGAGGCCGGCACCCAGGATCTATCCTCTGGACCATAACCCTCCCAATCTACCAAAAATACCAGACCCCTACCTTGCCGACGGACCCCAAGGATCTCCTTGACGGTCCAAACTGGGTCACCGTTATCCAGAATTCTAGGAGGGGGCGGAATAGGGTCAGGGGAAGAAAGTGGAGAACTACAAACAGGCTTAATTTGGGATACATGGACCACCGGATGTCGCTTCCCTGAGGGGGGAAGAGACAGACGAACAGATGCTGGGTTGATGATGGCCTCCACCGTATATGGTCCTACAAACCGCGGTGCAAGTTTACGGGAAGGTACCTGTAGGTGGAGATCTTTGGCCCGTAACAGGACTTGTTGTCCAGGAGTGTAGGATGGAGCCGGAATGCGCCGCCGGTTGGCACTGCGGCACATTCTTTCGGAGGCCCTCAACAGGGCAGCACGGGCGGTTTTCCAAATCTGACGGCATTTCTTGATGTGCCTACGAGAAGAAGGGAGGGCCACTTCGGCCTCTTGTTGGGGGAATATAGGGGGTTGGTAACCGAGGGAGCACTCGAATGGTGACAAACCTGTGGCCGAGCTCTTCATAGAATTGTAGGCGAACTCGACCCAGGGCAAGAACTTGCTCCAAGAGGCAGGTTGGCGGGCTGTAACACAGCGTAGCATGGTCTCAACACATTGGTTTGTCCTCTCTGCTTGGCCGTTACTCTGTGGGTGGTATCCTGATGTAAGACTGACCGTAGCCCCAATCCCCTTACAAAATGACTGCCACAACCGGGAAGTGAACTGGGGGCCACGGTCAGACACAATGTCCATGGGAATGCCATGCTGCTTAACCACGTGAGTGGTAAGGAGGTCGGCCGTCTCGGAAGAAGAGGGAAGTTTAGGCAGAGGGACAAAATGTGCGGCTTTGGAGAAGCGATCAACGATGGTAAGGATGGTGGTGTTACCTCGGGATGAGGGAAATCCAGTGATGAAATCCAGCGCGATGTGTGACCAGGGACGACCGGGGACAGTTAGGGGGCACAGCAGGCCCGCCGGCGGTCTGTGGGAAGACTTGTTACGAGAACAGGTACTGCATGCTGCGATAAACTCACGTATATCCAAAGCCATCGACGGCCACCAGAACCGCCGTCGAATGAAGGAGAGTGTGCGTTAGAATCCCGGATGGCAGGCGATGATGCTGGAATGCCCCCAGTCCAGGACCTTGGCGCGTAGTTCTCGGGGAACAAAAAGCTTGTTGGGGGGTCCGCCCCTAGGTCCGGGATTGGAGCGCAGGGCACGCTGAACCTGGTTCTCCACTTCCCAGGTGACCATGCCGATAATTCGGGCCGGAGGAATGATGGTTTCTTGAGAGACGGTGCAGGCGGGCTCCTCCGAGAATTTCCGGGACAAGGCATCAGCCTTAGTATTGCGGGAGCCCGGCCTGTACGAGAGGACGTAGTCAAACCGGCAAAAGAATTGGGACCAGCGGGCCTGACGGTCATTCAGCCTTCTAGCTGACCGGACATGCAGGAGGTTGCGGTGATCTGTGAGGACCTGAAATTGGTGTTTGGCCCCTTCAAGCCAGTGTCTCCACTCTGTCAAAGCGCCGTGGACTGCCAGCAACTCCCTGTTACCAGCATCATAGTTACGTTCTGCAGGCGAAAGGCGTCTGGAAAAATAAGCACAGGGATGGATACAGTTATCTAACCTGGAGCGCTGAGACAACACCGCCCCAATCCCTGAATCGGAGGCGTCCACCTCAACAATAAATGGGCAGTCTGGGTCAGGATGAACAAGGATAGGGGCAGAGACAAAACTCCTCTTGAGGCTCCAAAAGGCCCTCCCGGCCTCTGGGGTCCACTGAAAGGGAATGTTGGTAGATGTGAGAGCATGGAGTGGTGCGGCCACCTTACTGAAATCCTTAATGAACCGTCGGTAAAATCCCGCAAATCCCAGGAAGCGCCTTAGCTCCGTCCGAGTAGAAGGCTTGGGCCACTCCACTACTGCTTCCACCTTCTTGGGGTCAGCCTTGATATGACCGCTTTCAATGATAAAGCCCAGAAAGTCAACAGATGTTGCGTGAAACTCACATTTCTCGGCTTTCACGAAGAGGCGGTTTTCCAGGAGTCGCTGAAGAACGACGCGGACGTGTCGGTGATGCTCCTGTAGATCCTTAGAAAAAATTAGAATGTCATCCAAGTAAACAACAACAAACCGATCGATCATGTCTCTTAGAATGTCGTTCACAAGGGCTTGGAAGACAGCAGGTGCGTTTGTGAGCCCGAACGGCATGACTCTGTACTCAAAATGGCCCAGATGAGTATTGAATGCCGTTTTCCACTCATCACCCTCCTTGATGCGCACCAGGTGGTAGGCATTACGTAAATCCAACTTTGTGAAAATGGTGGCAGGGGCGAGGGGCTCAAAGGATGAGCTCAGGAGGGGTAATGGGTATTTGTTCTTAACGGTAATGCAATTGAGTTGTCGGTAGTCAATACAGGGTCTTAAAGAACCGTCCTTCTTGTTAACAAAAAAAAACCCTGCTGCCACCGGTGACTTGGATGGGGTGATGATTCCGGAGGTGAGAGACTCAGAGATGTAGTCACTCATGGCTTGCTTCTCAGGGAGGGACAGATTATACAGACGGCTGGACGGGAGGACCGCGTTGGGGATCAGGTCAATCGCGCAGTCATAGGGTCTGTGGGGTGGAAGAGAAAGAGCTTGTTCCTTGCTGAAGACAGCCGCTAGGTCATGGTACGCCAAAGGAACACGGGATAGATCGGGAGGTGGTGAAGTGGGCTTGAGTCTGCAAGGGGGAGCTACTGCAGACCTGAGGCAGTGCGCGTGGCAGGAAGTGCTCCATGCCAGTATTCTGCCAGATGACCAGGATATATGGGGGTCGTGCTGACAAAGCCAGGTGCGGCCGAGGATAAAGGGGGCTAATGGGGCATCCAGTACCCAGAGGCTGATGGTCTCAGTATGGTTGCCTGAGAGGGTCAATGACAGGGGTATAGTGCGGTGTTTGATGGGACCTAAAGGGTGTCCGTCCAAAGCTTGAGCGGAGAGGAAGGTATCGAGAGGAACCATGGGGATCCCAGTTCTTCGTGCATATTCAAAGTCGATAAAGCTGTCGTCTGCCCCGGAGTCCAAATAGGCCCCAACTGATAATGTCCTCGAGTTCCAGGCCAAGGTCGCAGGAAACAGTATGCCAGGATCCATTCTCTCCCTCTTTAAGGTGGGGACGGCGGTATGGCTCACCAGCATACCTCTTGGTTGGGGAGCCAGGTCCCTCGGTCGCGAAGGACAGTGGCGGATGATGTGGGCCGCAAGGCCGCAGTAGAGGCAGAGACGTTGCCGGAATCTTCTCTCCCGTTCCTCAGTCGACAATCGAGACCTGCCTATCTGCATCGGCTCCGTGATAGTAGCAGGGGACATAGTCGGGGGAAATGTCTGTCCTGCAAGACAACGGTCGGCAGGTCGAGGTAGGGGGGTCAATGTGAAGCTGGAGGGGTTTTGGTCTCTTTCTGCGGCACGTTCCAACAGTCTTTGGTCGAAAAGCAGGGCCAACTCGATGAGCTCCCGGCAGGAGGAAGGTCGGTCCCGCAGCAAGCCGTCCTTTATGGTCTCGCTAAGGCCTCTCCTGTAAGCGCTCTGTAGTGCCTTGTCTCCCCATTCGCTGTCAGCTGCCAGAGTGCGGAACTCTAGAGTGTAAGCGGCTACGGAGCGGGAGCCCTGCCGGATTGTGTGCAGCCTTGTGGCGGCGTCCCCAGCATCGACTGGGTGGTTGAAGACTGCGAGGAACTCAGTACGAAAAGCAACGTAATCGGAGCTCAGTTCCAAAGTCTTATTAATAGCTGCTGTGGCCCACTTCAATGCCGGACCGGAAAGCAGTGAAAACATGAATGCTATCTTAGCACCATCTGTAGCATAACGGGACTGTTGGTGTTGAAATATTAACTCACACTGTACCAGGAAACCTCTGCAAAGTTCAAAGTCCCCCTCGAAAGATTTAGGACTGGCAATCTTGGGTTCCCGAAGTTGAGGCTGACCCCCTAGGGAAGGTGTCGTTGGGGTGCTCGTGTCAGGCGTGGAGAATGTCACCTGGTTTGGACTGAGGGTGTTCACTCTAGCCTGCAGGCGAGAGATGGAGACATTCAGATGGTCCTCCAATTCGGAAAAACGATTCTGGTGTTGCTGGAGTACTGTCGACATGGCAGACATCTCAGGTGTCGAGGGGGCTCGGGACAGAGGGGTGGCTTGAAATATCTGCGTGCCGTCTGGTTCCATCATGGCCGGAACAAACTGTTACGTTTATACTGGGGGAAGGAGACGGCACGACATCAGGAGGTCTAGCTCAAAGGTTTTATTTTGGCTTGATGAGTACATGGGGTGTGTATGCAACTATGTGTGTGGATGCAAGGCTATGTGTGGAAGTTACTCAAATATAAGTTACCTGGGGTTGTTGTAAGTGTGTGTTGATTGCAGTAGCAAACAGGTCCAGAAGGGTGAAGCGAGAGAGGTCCAAAATCCTAGCGAGGTCCGTGGAGGCAAGAGAGAGACGTCCAGAGATCCAGGTGCAAGCGCGGGGGGTCGAGGGTCCAGGGAGGCAGTCAGAGTCCGGGGAAAGAATTTAGCAGGTGAGACGCACCGCTCACTGCAGAGACACGGAGGTACTGTGGGAATAGCAGACGACAAGGACAGATAAGAACTAGGCACGAGGGAGACAAAACGAGCAAGAGAGAGGGACACAGGTGAGGAGCCAGAGCCGTGAAGCTTACTGAATCAAAAGGTTGTTCCGGCATGGAGCAGTCAGTGGCGTGAGTTTTTATGCCGCTGCCTCTCGTCAAGACCAGCTGCGTTGATAGGTGATTGTCGGCAGCTGTGGAGGCGCATGGCTGCAGTCTGCGCGGCACGTGCGGGGGCGTGTCTTGCTGTGCGAACAGCGGGGCCTCTAGGTGCTACTGCTGGGGAGGGAGAAGCAGATGGCGTGTGCATCATAACAACAATCTCACTAAAACACTATTAAAACAATAAGCAGATAAGGGATCTTCCAGAATTATCCTATTAAATGTGTCTATTTACATCTGAAACGCTCACACTGCCGCTGCCCAGAGCCGTCGCTTTTTATTTTATTTTATTATTATTTTTTTCTTCTAATCCTTCGCTATCAATATCATCATCCACGAATCTTTCATCCTCGCTCAAATTAATGGGGAAATTGTCGTTTTCTCGGTCCGGATAGCTCTTGCTGCTGGAGGCTCCCATTAAAAACAATGTGAGGTCGTGAGGAGCCCTCACCCTTGTGACGTCATCGTCTGCGACTTCCGGTAAAGGTGAGGCTTTTTTATCAGCACCAAAATATCGTCGATATTCTCTACTAAAACCTTTCAGCAAAAGTATGGCTTTTTATCAGCACTAAAAGTTGCGAACTTTATCGTCGATATTCTCTACTAAATCCTTTCAGCAAAAATATGGCAATGTCGCGAAATGATCAATTATGACACGTAGAATGGACCTGCTATCCCCGTTTAAATAAGAAAATCTAATTTCAGTAGGCCTTTAAGTGGGTTAAGTGGCGCCAATTGCTAAAGGAGATGAATGTAAGTTATTTAGTAGTGAAATCATACTATTACATACAGTAAGCGCACGCTCATTTCTCTGTTGTTGTAGTGTAATCAGCAGTAAAACTATATATTAAAAAAAACATAATTCTCTTATTTCTATTTGTTCCAATAATTTCAGGTCAGCTTCTCATGCTTAATCTTTTCTCCAAGTTTATACAGCAACTGACATTAAAAGCGGTTTTTGGTTTAGTGTTTACATTCATCTTATTGTGGGGCGAGGAACGCAATGGAGATTTGCCAATGTCATCTTGTCATGCCTAAATAAAAAATACTTGTGTGTTAGCCATACGTTTTCAAAAAAGTCACAAAAAAATGGTAAAAATGTATCTATACACACCAGATACAAAATGAGCTGAGCACATTTTAGCACATTATTCACATCCAAATTCTGTTTGAGGCTTGCAAGCCATAATCGCCTTCCTTCTTTTTAGACAATCACTCTGTCTGCACACACTGTTTTTCACAACTTTGTGCAGATACAGTAGTACTGTAGATGTTAGCACTTTGCTCAATTCTGACAGCCGAAAAAAACATTACCAAAGTAAACCAATCATCTTTAGCAGAGATGTTAACTGTACCTTTCACAGACAATATACTGTATTGCTGTGCTTTCCTTTACCTTTGCCGATGTGGATGTTACATGAAATCACTTGGTATGAAGCACATTGCACCTTTTGCAAGAAAACACTTTTATGACAATCCCATCCATCCATCCATCCATCCATCCATCCATCCATCCATCCATCCATTTCTACCATTTTCCAGGTGGCAGGGGGTGCTAGAGCCTATATCAGCTGCATTCGGGCGGAAGCCGGCGTACACCCTGGACAAGTCGCCAGTTCATCACAGGGCCAACACAGATAGGCAGACAACATTCACACACTAGGGCCAAGTTAGGGTTGCCAATCAACCTATGGCAAATCTGAAAATTGGCTGCTACGATGTTTGCTCATATTTTTTTCAATTACTTTATACTAGAGACGCTCCTGGCGTATTTAGTTTGTTTATCCATTTTGTTTTCCAATGTGAAAGAGCAGGGAATTAATTGATATATTTAAAATTCATTCTCCTGTGATGAGGTGGCGGCTTGTCCAGGGTGTACAGTGCCTTCCGTCCGAATGCAGCTGAGAGGCTCCAGCACCCGCCCCCGCAACCCCAAAAGGGACAAGAGGTAGGAAATGGATGGATGGAAAATTAATTCTGGACCTCTGATTTTACTTTGTCGTTGTATTTTTTTGTCTGTATGGATGTGAAATGGTCTTAAATTATTTTCAAGGTGGTCTTAAAAAAGTATTTAAAAGTGTTAAATTTGACATGTTGCAACCTGCAGAGACCTTGTCTATACATATTAGTGCACACTATGTAGTATTTATTACTGTTTTTTTGTCTTTCATGTTTTACGTCTGCTCCCGTATGTAAAAAAAAAAAACTGCACTACAACAATGTAATTTCTCCATTTTGGGATACATACAAGTCAATTCTATCCTACACTTTGTCATCTATAACACGAAACTACCATCAGGTTTTGTCTAAACATAATGTGTAATGTCTGATTTTGGCCCTTTGTATTTACAAAATTTAAAAAATATCACAATGGCCCTGCATACTTTGACTTTTTGTTATGTGGCCCTTGCTGGAAAACAGTTTGGAAACCCCGGTTGTACATAATGGATCACTTCACTAAAGGTGGGCTCTGCACTGTGCAGCACTTTGAAAATGACTAATAAGAAAAAGAGTTGTCTATAAAGGAGAGTAATGGAGTTTTGAACAGATGTTTCATATATAAACATGAGTTGGGAAATTGTGTTAGATGTAAATATAAACGGAATACAATGATTTGCAAATAATTTTCAACCCATATTCAGTTGAATATGCTACAAAGACAACATATTTTATGTTCAAACTGATAAACGTTTTTTTTTTTTCAAATAATCATTAACTTTAGAATTTGATGCCAGCAACATGTGTCAAAGAAGTTTTGAAAGGTGGCAATAAATACTGATAAAATTGAGGAATGCCTATCAAACACTTATATGGAACATCCCACAGGTGTGCAGGCTAATTGGGAACAGTTGGGTGCCATGATTGGGTATAAAAGTAGCTTCCGTGAAATGCTAAGTAATTCACAAACAAAGATGGGGTGAGGGTCACCACTTTGTAAGCAAATTGTCGAACAGTTTTAGAACAACATTTCTCAATGAGCTTTTGCAAGGAATTTAGGGATTTTACCATCCACGGTCCGTAAAATCATCAAAAAGTTCAGAGAATCTGGAGAAATCACTGCACGTAAGCAATGATATTACGGACTTTTGATCCCTCAGGCGGTACTGCATCAAAAACCAACATCAGTGTGTAAAGGATATCACCACAGGGGCTCAGGAACACTTCATAAAACCACTGTCAGTAACTACAGTTGGTCGCTACATATGTAAGTGCAAGTTAAAACTCTACTATGCAAAGCCAAACCCATTTATCAACAATATCCTGATGCGCCGCCAGATGGACTGATGCAAAGTGGAAAGGTGTTCTGTGGTCTGACGAGTCCACATTTCAAATTATATTTGGAAACAGAGGACGTGGTGTCCTCCGGAAGAAAGAGGAAAATAACCGTTCGGATTGTTATGGGCGCAAAGTTCAAAAGCCAGGATCTGTGATGGTAAGAGGGTGAATTAGTGCCCAAGACATGGGTAACTTACACATCTGTGAAGGCACCATTAATGCTGAAAGGTCCATACAGGTTTTGGAGCAACATATGTTGTAATCCAAGCAACGTTATCATGCAAGACAAGTGTTACAACCGCGTGGCTTCGTAAAAAAAGAGTGCGGGTACTTTCCTGGTCCGCCTGTAGTCCAGACCTGTCTCCCATCGAAAATGTGTTGCGCATTATCCATCCATCCATCCATTTCCTACCGCTTATTCCCTTTCGGGGTCGCGGGGGGCGCTGGCGCCTATCTCAGCTACAATCGGGCGGAAGGCGGGGTACACCCTGTACAAGTCGCCACCTCATCGCAGGGCCAACACAGATAGACAGACAACATTCACACTCACATTCACACACTAGGGCCAATTTAGTGTTGCCAATCAACCTATCCCCAGGTGCATGTCTTTGGAAGTGGGAGGAAGCCGGAGTACCCGGAGGGAACCCACGCATTCACGGGGAGAACATGCAAACTCCACACAGAAAGATCCCGAGCCTGGATTTGAACCCAGGACTGCAGGACCTTCGTATTGTGAGGCAGACGCACTAACCCCTCTGCCACCGTGAAGCCCGTGTTGCGCATTATGAAGCGTAAAATACGACAGCGGAGACCCCGGACTGTTGAACGACTGAAGCTCTACATAAAACAAGAATGGGAAATAATTCCACTTTCAAAGCATCAACAATTAGTTTCCTCAGTTCCCAAACGTTTATTCAGTGTTGTTAAAAGAAAAGGTGATGTAACACAGTGGTGAACATGTTCTTTCCCAACTACTTTGGCACTTGTTGCAGCCATGAAATTCTAAGTTAATTATTATTTGCAAAAAAAAAAATAAAGTTTATGAGTTTGAACGTCAAATATCTTGTCTTTGTAGTGCATTCAATTGAATTTGGGTTGAAAAGGATTTTCAAATCATTGTATTCCGTTTATATTTACGTCTAACACAATTTCCCAACTCATATGGAAACGAGGTTTGTAAAACACCAGTGTATGAATGTCTAAAAACGGGAAAAAAACGGTTACATCTAATTTGTATTATGAAACATTGAATGAAGTTGAAATTCTGAAGGCGGACCCTCCCAGTCAGTAGTGTCATGAGAGACAGACAAATTCAAGTACTAATCTGGTTCATGGAGGAAGGACAGAGGATGCTGTCCTCATCTCATTAGCACAAATGTTGCTAAGAGATCTGGCGGCCTCGTCTTGCTCTTTACACTCTCTGTGAACTCTTCAGACTTGTAAGCTGGTGCCAAACGAGACAAGAGGAAACCTTTTCTTAAAAAGAGACACATTTGCTCGGGGGGAAGATTCTGGGCATGTTTAACAGTGACATTCAAAGGGAATGCCAGAGCCACAACACCTAACTGTGAGACCATTTTGACCAATTATGTGTGTGTTTTAACAGAAAACAAATATGTAAAAAGCATAATAAATAACAATAAATTGGCTCATATAAAAGATTCACATGCACTGAATCAATTAACATTCTCCAAAAAGTTGGCTTAAAAAGGAATGTGTGAAAAAAACAGTCTGGACATCATGATGTTAAAAATACTTTTGTTTGACTCTCTGAATCCACATTCAGATCTATTAAATAACGGTGGACTAGACCCTTTGGAACATATTACATCATCTGACCAAGACATTTTGGACAATTACATTTGTCCGACTTTGTGGGAAGAGTTTAGAGAAGACCCTTTTCTGTTTCCAGTGCACAAAAGTCCATACAAAGCAAGCTTGTGTGGAAGATGAAAGACTTCCTAGAGGAGTGGAAGCTGTAAAGGAGGACATCCAGTTCTACACTGGAGCTACGGTACCTTGGTCAGGTATGATGCATTATGGGAAACTTAGGCAGGCTCAGAACCAGAGCAGTCATTAAATAATACAATGGTATCTTCAACTTACGCGCTAAATCGGTTCTGCTACGTAACTCTTAACTCGAAACACTTGTATCTCAAATCAATGTTGAAATGAATTGAATTGAAATCTATTTAATTGGGGCTTGCTCCTCCAAACCATTTCACAGGCATTATAAAACGACAGCAAACATGTTGTATAAAAAAATTGGACCGAATTTCTAGGCGAGTCAGGGCGTGGAGGGGATCCGGTTTGGTGGCTGCAGGATTAGGTCTGTGCTTTTTGCAGATGATGTGGTCCTGATGGCTTCATCTAGCCAGGATCTTTGGTCTCACTGGATCAGTTCGCATCCGAGTGTGAAGCGACTGGGATGAGAATCAGCACCTAAAAGGGGAAAAACACCAGCATTTATAGAATCAGGTGAAGGATTTATCACCAAGCCCAAAGAAATTGCTAATTACTTCAACAATTATTTCATAAGTAAAGTTGATACTATAAGAAATGGCATGCTGCCTGTAAGTGGTATTCTATCTGAGTCACTTATTAAAAATGATATCATGCAGGACAAAGAATGTACATTTGAATTCTCAGTCACCAATGTATTGGAAATTGAGAATCTATTGTCTGAATTGAAATCTGACAAACCTTGTGGTCATGATAATATAGATAGTAGACTTTTAAAGTTGTCAGCTGGAATAATAGCCAGTCCGATATGCTATATTTTTAACTTAAGTTTTAAAGAAGGAATCTATCCTCAAGTATGGAAGGTCGCAAGAGTGACTCCTCTACCAAAAAATAGGAAAGAAACATTCACTGGATTAAATAGTAGGCCCATTAGCATTTTACCAGTATTAGGAAAATTAATGGAAACAATTATATTTAAGCAAATTCAAAAGTATTTCTCTATAAATAACATTCATTCAGACTTTCAACATGCATATAAAACTGGCTATTCAACATGCACAGCTCTCACACAAATAACAGATGACTGGCTAAAACAAATTGACAGTAAATTATTAGTTGGCACAGTGCTACTAGATTTTAGTGCAGCTTTTGATATTATTGATCATAAACTACTACTTATAAAACTGTCTGCTTATGGTTTTAAACTCTCAGCGATTAACTGGATGAAAAGCTACCTAGTCAACAGACAGCAATGTGTCATGTTCAATGGAACCCTTTCAAATATTAAAACATTATATTGTGGTATTCCACAGGGAAGTTGCCTGGGACCTTTATTATACTCAATATTTGTAAATGATATGTCATGTATTTTAAAGAATAGTTGCTGTGCAATTTACGCAGATGACACAACAATATATGCACATGCAGATAATTGCACCGACCTGAGCACTATACTACAAGATGAGGTCATGCGGATTTCAAAATGGGTTACAGAAAATAAGATGAAACTTAATATTTCCAAAACAAAATGTCTTGTTATTTGCTCAAAACATGCTCATAGAAAGGAACGCATATTAAATGTTTCTCTGAACGGAGTTCATGTTGAACAAGTTAAAGAGGCCAGGTTGCTGGGAGTTACAATAGATGAGAGACTATCTTGGGCCACTCACATTAAAAACATAGTAACAAAAATGAGCAGAAGCATTTCAATCATAAGAAGAAGTGCCTATTTTTTAACTAACACATCTATGAAGCAAGTTATACAATCCCTTGTATTGTCACATATGGACTACTGCCCAGCAATCTGGTCTAATGCATCTAAACAAGATCTAAATAAAATCCAGCTTACCCAAAACAGAGCTGCCAGACTAGCTCTCCATTGCTCATTTAGGACTGGCATTGAGATCATGCATCATGAATTGTCATGGATGAAAGTTGATGAAAGACTGGCTTGTAGTTTGATTCTATTTTTAAAAAACATCTATACATACCATAAACCCTCATATCTGTATTCTCAGCTCTTGCTTGCCAGTGACAGTCACAACTACGGTACCAGGCTAGCCCAAAGAGGTGCTCTCACTCGTCTTAAACCCAAAAGTGATGTTTTGAAAAAGACTGTAATGTATCGGGCAATCACTTACTGGAATAGACTTCCACAATATCTGCTATCAATCACCAGCATAGTGGGCTTTAAGAATAAACTAAAAGGAGAAGTATTGCGTAAAGAGATTATTTTAGATTGTACCTAATGTCATGACTGTTTTTATTGACTATTGAATATTTTATTGATTATGGGATAAGCAGCAGAAAATGGATGGATGATACTTTTTCGTCACTTATTGTTTGTCTTTGGTACACTAATGTGTTTTAGGCCATTGGTTCTTTGTTTTATTTTTGCAAAAATGTATACAGTATATCTATTTTTATATTGCTATTTTTATCTTTGGTATGAAAATTATTAAGTAACAACATCTATTAGTATTTTTTGGTTCTTTGTTGTTGCTATTTTTGTATTATGACAATTTATTATTGGATCATGTTGTACTGCATTTTAATCGTTTGTTCTGTGGTTGTGTGATGTTTTTTGCCTGGACCCCAGGAAGAATAGTCTCCACTGCGGTGTAGACTAATGGGGATCCTTAATAAACTAAACTAAACTAAACTAAACCTTCAAGTCCGAGTCCATGGTTCTCGCCCGGAAAAGGGTGGAGTGCCATCTCCGGGTTGGGGAGGAGATATTTCCTCAAGTGGAGGAGTTCAAGTATCTCGGATTCTTGTTCACGAGTGAGGGAAGAGTAATGCGGATGCTGTATCGATCTTTTGTGGTGAAGAAGGAGCTGAGCCGGAAGGCAAAGCTCTGAATTTACCGGTCGATCTACGTTCCCATCATCACCTATGGTCATGAGCTTTGGGTTATGACCGAAAGGACAAGATCACGTGTACAAGTGTCCAAAATGAGTATCCTCCGCCGTGTGGCGGGGTTTTCCCTTACAGATAGGATGAGAAGCTCTGTCATCCGGGAGGAGCTCAAAGTAAAGCCGCTGCTCCTCCACATCGAGAAGAGCCAGATGAGGTGGTTCGGGCATCTGGTCAGGATTCCACCTGAACACCTCCCTAGGCACGTCCGACCGGTAGGAGGCCACGGTGAAGACCCAGGACACATTAGGAAGACTATGTCTCCCGGCTGGCCTAGGAACGCATCGGGATCCACCGGTAGGAACTAGACGAAGTGGCTGGGGAGAGGGAAGTCTGGGCTTCCCTGCTTATGCTGCTGCCCCTGCGACCCGACCTCGGATAAGCGCAAGAAGATGGATGGATGGATGGATGTTGTATAAAAAATTACAATGATATAAAAACTAATATTTTGATAATAAATATTGTATAACAACAATACAATACAATGTACTACTAACAATTACAGTAGTTTTACCAAGTAATGTAATGATAATGTCCAGAAATGTATCTTGGAGAGTAGACTTCTACGGTCTGTCCTTGCAGCTGCTTATTTGTCATACACATCATCAGCAGATTTTTCATATTAGTGAGAACAGATGTTTTAGTCGGATCTTACGGGGTTCACCCTAGCATTTACAATGCATACTAATGGCAGGGATGCTTGTAACTCAAATTTTTGCTTGCCACTTAAAGCCTATAGACAGCTCTTATCTTAAAACACTCTGAAATTTGGAGCGCTGATAAGTTGGCGCTATGATTTCATACACCTCCACCGACTATACTGTATATGAAGGTATAGCAAAGAAGCAAAAAGAGGTGTGAGCAGAGGTGATAGCCGCCGTGCCATACAAAATAGTCTTTATAGCAGCAACAAAATCGACACCACAATTCATTTTTCCCATGCCATGCCACCATTAATCCTGGCATCATTGACATGCAAATGCCGAGTGTGACAGCTCCCCGGGCTTGGCGGGGATCAAGTGGCTCACTTTATTATACTGTTGTCACGCCGGCCCATTATTTGCTCTGAGAGCAGGGCTGGAAGGCCCGCTTACGTTGCCATGTATAATTCATGCCTAAATTCCTGACTGTCAGGTTAGACAGACAGAGTATTTGTGTGTGTGTGTAGAAGAAAGGAAGATTTTTGACAGATATTCTGCGCATCACAAGACACTTGATTAGGTACACCTTCACCATCTAATGAGAGCTAATGAAGACAATTAATGGAATTGGAATTTTGGCTTCCCACAATCATAGAAATATTACAATTGAAAAAACAAAACAATTGATGAGCCACGCAACGTGCATGCAAATTCTAGCAAGAACAAGCATATACACACACAACTCAACTCTTTTGGATGTGATGTTACCGACATCATCGATGTAAGATCAATGAACAAACAGGACAGCAGTAACAACTTGTCAGGCTTGCCTAAAGTCATCTCCTTACATGCAGACCACCCATCTTCAGAATCAAGCACTGTGCAAAAAAAAGTATCCTACACAAGCATTATGTACTTAAAGGATTTAAATACATTTACACAATTATTATGCTTTGACTTACTGGTCAAAAATGTCCAAAGGTGTATTGCATTGTGCTGGGTGATATGGCTGAAAACTCTATCACAATATTTATTTTTTTATATTGGTCAATATCGATAACTATTGATATTTTTTATGACTTATGGAAAATATGGACCACGAGAAAAATGTCAATAATGTAAACATATTTATTCTAAATGTAACCTTCTTTGATTATAATCTCCTTAGTTATTAAGACAGAAAGGAAATGCCAACACGACCATGGGAAATAATCAAACAATCTATCAATGTTAATACAATTTATAAAATCACAATAAACACTGAACAAAAAACTCTTTAAACTAAGATGGAAAGAAAATTAATATGTAAGAAATGTTCCATAAAGTGTAACAAAATGGTGCATTGTGTCATGTCTTTGTGATCATGTTTTGTTTAGTTGTGTTGGATTACTTCAAGACTCCATTAGGTCCTGTGTTTTCACTCCATTGTTTTGTTTCCATGCCTACCAATCAGGTCACCTGTCCTCACAACTCACGCACCTGATTCATTTGAACTCACGCACCTGTTTTCAAGCACCACAGCACTATATAATTCTGTAGTTGCCAGGCAGTCAGCCTCGCGACATCACCTCCTACACACCCATGTAATCCATGCCGATAATCCTTGCTCTTTCTCGGTCCAAGTAAGTTTTCGTTAGTCGTGCTATAGTTTGTAAGTTTTATTTTATGTCCATAGTTTTGCCTTTGTGATAGTCTTGTTTTCTTAGCCAAGTTTTTGATCCTCTGCTGAGAGCGTGTTTCGTTTGTTCCTTTTTTTTTTCGAATTAATATTAAAAGGTGTCAGTACCTTCATATCGTGTCCGATCCAGTCGCTTTTCACCACGGGAAAACAAACCACACCATAGTCCACGCCGTGACACATTGTGTGAAAATGTTTTGCAGGTTTAATGCCAGGAGGTTATGTGGTCCGTAACATTTAATTTGGTCTGTTATTTTTATTAAAGTACGTAATTATTACTTAAATATTATTGGACATAATTAATTATTTTAAAGTGGCACATGTGTTGTATTTTATGATTTACTTTATTTATACACTCATGCACTTTAGTTCCTACCTGTTGTTTTCGCACATCTGCATAGGGAGGGTTGAAAAGATGAGCGCAGCGGTCTAGATCCGTTTGAAAAAATCCCCCAAAAACTGCCATACTGTCAAGGTGACTTCTCCTGTTATATCGACAATTGTTTTCGGTCAATGCAGCAATAACTTTTATTTTTTTAATAAAAAAAAACTGCAATACCGTCGAGGTGACTTCTCCTGTTTTATCGACATTTTTCTCGCTAAATGCATCATTCACTTTTAATGTTTTTTCTCGCTGTATGCATAAAATCAACTTTGAGAAAGCAAAATGGCGCAAGAAAACTGGATTAGCGTGTGCCTGTTTTGCTACGTTTACCAGTGCCTTTGTTCATGCAACCCACCATGCTTAATTTTTTCAGGTTTATTTAGATCAAAATATATATACGTATGTATGTATGTATGAGTGTGTGTATACCTCGAACGTTTTATCGAACACATTTTATTTTGAAATGGATTACATCGCGATATATATTGGGATCGTTTTATCGGCCTCGCCCTAGTATTGCAAGAAAAAATGTAAGGAATACTGCATTTGAATAAAACATTTTTTTATGGTTTATTGTGTATTAATCAAACAAAAAGCACATTCCTTGATGGTAAAATACGAGTAAATAGTAAAAAACGGAATTACAAAAAAGTTTTAATGGAAAAAATTATTATTATTTTTTTATATTATTTTTCATTTATTGTTATTATTTTCTTTACTGTGGTATATTCATGACTAATTTATAGCCTTTGTTCTTTTAAATTACATTGAGTTTTGGTGGTACAATAAATATTTATGTTATCAAAACAATGAATAATCGTGTTACTAATTGCGATTTCAATGTCAATCAAAATAAATGTGGTTATTATTTTGCCATTACCGTCCAGCCCTTAACCTCCTTGTGTTTCCGTGCCAGCGCAAGTGAGTTGTCATAATCTCCTCAGACTTTTTCATGTCAAGTAATGACATCTTCGAGAAAGATGTTGCATGTAAACATTTGCTTCTGTTTATCAAGCTCCACCATCAGGACATGGGGAAGGCTGTTGAATTCATTTTATGGAAGAGTGGTTGTCAAAATCCCGCTCTGGACGTCTGCTAGAACCAGTCATGCCTTTATCCTTCAAACAAAGTGTCTGTGTGTTTTTGGCACAGTGTGAGTTACTGTGACATCACCATGTGCATATGTTGTTTTGGCTCTATCCAGACAACGAGGTGATCGAAGAGACCAAACGTGACTACGACAAGGTCTTTTCTCAAGGCTTCCCCGATCTGAAGCGAGCACACACGCATGGGCGCTACAGGCGGAGTACTGGTGAGCTACTCAGATACAGGTTGAAGAAAATCCATCTGAGGGTACGGGCAAAGGAGTGCTGTTGAGTCTTTTGCTGGTGAAGTCTGTGTTAGCGCATGACGAGACAGGCGCAGCAACATTGGTGATTCACATAAACTAATTAGGCTAGGTAAAGTGCAATGAGACACAAAAGTGTAGCACAGGTAATACACAAACGCGTGTTCACGTACACATAATAAAAGTGTAGAACTGGGAAGACACATGGTGATACAGTAGTAGCATTGGTGAGACCAAAAAATACAACCTTACAGCTGGGTGAATCATGTATGATAAAAGGGACACTGCACAGGTGAAGTGGTGTTGAGACACAACACAAATATAGTCCTGGTGTGACATAGGCATAAGACTGTGGAAGCCCATACAATACAGATGGAACACTGGTAAGTAGAGGTGTAACGGTACACAAACATTTTGTTTCGGTACGTACCTCGGTTTAGAGGTCACGGTTCAGTTTTTTTTTGTTACAGTAAGAAAACAACAAAATTGTAATTTTTTGGTTATTTATTTACCAAGCAATGGCTTTATCCTTTTAACATTGGGAACACTATACTAATTCTGCCCACGTAAATCAACATTAAACTGCCTCAAATTGTTGCTCAAATTAAATATAATGACAACACTTTTCTTCCACATATAAGGTGCAACATTAAACAGCTTCATGTCAACTCATCATGCTTAATTTATTACAGCATTTGGGAAGCCTGTAGTTGACTTTTATTATGTAAGTGTTATATTTTTATCAACATGTGATAGTAGGGACCCTGCCATTCAAACTAGGCTGCTACATTACTAATGATTAATGTAACTATAGCTGAAAAAATACTGTAGTACAACTGCAATAGGAGAGACTATTCATCCCTGAACACCATGGAGTTTATGTAGGCTTAATGGTGCACTTACATTATTATATCAGTAGCATACACACACACACACCGCACAATGAGCTAACACACACACCGCAAAATGAGCTAACGTTACGCTAAAAGTTAATTAGCCTTCACCTCAAGCCAGGACTGCGAGTGAGCTGAGCTGCAGTTTGTTTCTAGAACGTTGACTGGGAGGTGTTTATTATAATTTGGGGAGAGTCCGCTGCTCACCTGCTAAACACCTATCTGCTCGACGCTGAAGCGCTGACTAAATGCGCTCTAAATACCCAATGCTGATTGGTTGTTACCGCTCTGAATACGCACTGCTGATTGGCTGTTACCGCTATACATACAACCAATCAGATGGTTGTTTGGGTGGGACAATGCTGGGTGCTGTGTAGGAGACAGACGCAGAACGGAGCTTTGGCGGTTACTTCATATGTTCATGTGGAAACTTGTTCGGTACACCTCCGAACCGAACCGGAACCCTCGTACCGAAACGGTTCAATACAAATACACGTACCGTTACACCCCTACTGGTAACAGGTGTAGCAATGGTGGCAGAGGAGACACATGTATTCGTGGTGAGACAAATGATACAGGTGTAGCACTAAGAGAAAGATACGATACGACCGTGGAAATGATACAGATGTACTGTGTATGCCACACGCATCCCTGAATGTACTATGGGTAAGACACACGACACTGGTGAAGCACAGTGCTTCTCAAATATTTTCTGTTACACACCCCCACAAGAGGAAGAAACTATTTTGCGCCCCCCTAACTCTCCACCATGACTGTAAATAGTATAATTTGTCTACTAAATTGTTTTAAGTATAGAGTAACTCTGCATAACGCTTAAAGCTAATTAACATGAAAGAAAACAAGACACCAGTCTTTCCTTGTCTCCCACCGTGGTTACAGTGCTACATACGCTTCATCAGATTCTGTTACGGCAAAAAAAGCATGTTCTTCGACGTCATATGCAATACACACACACACACAATACAAGTTTAGCACTGGTGGTGACATCGCTGATTATACAGGTGAGAGTCACATATCAAATCAAGCTTTATTTTTCAAGCGCTTTTCATATATAAAAGAAATGCAACGCAAAGTGCTTTACAAAGTTAAAAACAATGCCCCTGGTGACACAGATACCAAATACAAACACATGCACACATATGCAATTATATGGACCAATGATTGCATGGCTGAGTACAGAGGAGACATGTGAGTAAACACTATCACAAGAGCCATCTGCACCAGGAGGTAATCAGACCATGGCCACCAGGACGCTGACACAAACGCGCCCCCACAAGCCCGGCCGATAACCCTTGAGGCAGATGGCTCATCTGAGGAATGTTGGAAAATAAAAATAATTAAATTTGTAAAATAGTAAGAACCATGTGTAGAGATGAAGAATAAAACACAAGTAGAACATTTGAAGATTAATAGAAATGTTATTATACGTATATATATATATATATATATATATATATATATATATATATATATATATGTATATGTGTGTGTGAGTATCTATATGTATGCAGTAAATAAATATAACTGATGAAAATATTGCATAACTAATAGGATAAAAAGTAATGTACGGATCAATACTTAAAAATTGATACCGCCGATACCAGACCTTTTATGCTCTAATATCGATTCTCAAACCAAAATATCAATAGTTTTGATACTTTACTTATGTTAGATCATGTATATAATTGGGCAGCTCGGTGAAACAGGGGTTAGTGCATGTACCTCACAATACGAAGGTCCTGAGTAGTCCTGAGTTCAGTCCCGGGCTCGAGATCTTTCTGTGTGGGGTTTGCATGTTCTCCCCTTGACTGCGTGGGTTCCCTCCGGATATACCGCCAAAAACATGCACCTGAGGCAACGCTAAATTGGCCCTAGTGTGTGAATGTGAGTGTGAATGTTGTCTGTCTATCTGTGTTGGCCCTGTGATGAGGTGGTGACTTGTCCAGGGTATACAGCGCTTTCCGCCCGAATGCAGCTGAGATAGGCTCCAGCACCCCCCGCGACCACAAAAGGGACAAGCGGTAGAAATGGATGGATGGCTGTATATCATTAAAAGGAACACAGGGCAGAGGAACTAAATAATTGAGATATTGTCTAAATGAAACATGAATGTAGGGAACTACTTTTTCTTTCGCCTAGGTAAGTACGTAATGTGCAAGCGCAGCGGCACACTGTGCTGTGCTCAGTCACTCAGTCTGTCATTTGTTTAGGAAAATGACTCAATATTGTAAAACAAAAACTGTCTGTGTATCCTTGTTTTATAGGCTATTTGAAAACACTACACTCAGAGTTGAATATAAATAAGATAAAGCAGATAACATTTTACCAGACACTTTAAGTATATTTGGACAAAGGATCGGATCTGTTTCGCTGATAGCAGACTGAATTTTTCCACTCAGATAGAAAATCGGTGGTATTTCATGTCAATAGACACAGGTGTAGTGCTGGTGAGACATGCGCATTAAACTGGCACTTCATTGGTGAAACACCCATAGACACAGGTGCAGCATGGAGACACACAAGGTGATATAGTGACTTTTGTGCCCTGAAGTGGTGGAAGAGGCATTGCCCGCGGGTTGCAAGGTGCGTACCACCATCTACGAGATCCCTCGCAGTCAGGTGGACGCCACAGCTGCCAACTTCATCATCTGGCCGCCGTGCGTGGAGGTGAAGCGCTGCACGGGCTGCTGCAACACAAGCAACATGAGGTGCCAGGCGTCCCGCAAGCACCACCGCACCGTCAGGGTAGATACTTCGGCAGCCATCATGTTGATGTTAGCCTGCATGTCATTGACTACTTCCCCACACCAAGGTAGCTAAGGTGGAGTACGTGCGGCGGCGACCCAAGCTGAGGGAGGTGCAGGTGAAACTGGAGGACCATCTGGAGTGCGCATGTACCAACAAACACCAGAGTGGCCCAAAGTCCGACGCAGACAACGGTGAGAGGACTAACACAGAGCTAAGAGCTATTTATGATCTTTTTCCTGAGATGTTGTGTCTTTGTAAGCAGAAAGTCAAAAGGTCAAGCTGGTATGTGTCCTACTGTGTTCCTCGAATAACCCTTTTTTTCCATAGTAAATAATAGAGCTTGAACTTCTATGTTCCACGGTCAAACTGTGACCACAGTAAAACTTTCTTTCATGTCATTCAAGAAATATTTGGGATAATTACTTAAAAAAAACGTAATTAGTTTTAGAGACTACTAGTTACTTAAAGGGGACCTATTAAAGGCCTACTGAAATGATATTTTCTTATTTAAACGAGGATTGCAGGTCCATTCTTTGTGTCACACTTGATCATTTCGCGATATTGCCATATTTTTGCTGAAAGGATTTAGTACAGAACATCGACGATAAAGTTTGCAACTTTTGGTCGCTAATAAAAAAGCCTTGCCTTTACCGGAAGTAGCAGACAATGTGCACGTGACGTCACGAGTTGTAGGGCTCCTCACATCCGAGTTTACAGCTGCCTTGTTGAGCTGCAGGAGGAGGTCGTATAATCCACTGACGTCTCCGGTAAGAGCCGACTTAATATCAAAATGTTTCCATCCAAAAACTTGCTGGTTAACGTAGAGAAACCTGTTCGCTTGACCGCTCTGTGTTAAAGCTTCATAACAAACAAAGAAACACCGGCTGTGTTTCGGTGCTAAAGGCAGCTGCAATCCACCGCTTTCCATCAACAGCATTATTCTTTATAGTCTCCGTTATTAATTGAACAAATTGCAAAAGATTCAGCGACACAGATATCCAAATTACTGTGTAATTATGCGATGAAAAGAGATGACTTTTAGCCGTAAGTGGTGCTGGGCTAATATGTCCGCTACAACCCGAGACGTCACAAACACGCGTCATCATTCCGCGACGTTTTCAACAAAAAACTCCGCGGGAAATTTAAAATTTACCCGAAGATGTTTCGGCAAATACGCCATCATAATCTGAAGTGGTCAATAAATTTTACTTTATTCTCTTCTCTTGTTTTGAAGCCGATTGGCTCATACATGCACAGGCATCCTCCGCTGTTGCCATTTCTAATACAAAGTGGCGTATAGTTCGAATTGATATCTGTTAGTAGACTCGATAAGGAAACACTATGAACTACAACATGGTTGGCGGGGAAAAGACACAGTCGAAATGGAGCCATGTAAAAAAGATTGCTCTCATAATGGTGCATTCTGAAGAGATGGTCAGAAGGCGGTTTTTAGACGGTCCGGTAAACATAATCTATGCAAAATTTTGACCAAAGAACTACCACAAGGAAGTGTTTAAAATGTAAAAAAAAACATTATAATATAGCCCCTTTAATTCTTGTTAAATTGTTCATTATTACCCCATAGTAGTTGTAGTTGCCCTGTGTGTGTACTTTTAGTGTTGCTGTATAATGTTTATAGTGTTTTTAGTAAATTAGACTACAATCTCTAATAATAAATTCCTGCCTTTTCCAGTGCAATTTTAAGATTGTTTTTCGACTCTTTCTTACATTCAACTTCCACTCAACTTTTTTCCTACAGGCGTCAGGTGAACACTAATGGACTGGAGCAAAACAATTGAGACTGCGTTAAAAACAATAACTTTTGCCTTTTTCTGGCATCCTCCTTTTGGAACATTTACTTTTTTGACGATTTAACAGCTATCTTTGGGACTTCCAATGGATATTTTGACCCATGTGGACCCCAACTGGCAACAACACAAAGACAGGCTATCTGTGAGCGCACTGACATTCCTTGATGGGCAAACAGGATCTTTTATCAACCTCTTGGATTACAAACTGTGGACGAATCCTCTCTACGGACTAAGATTATGATTTTTGAAACTATATTTCCAACATTTATCTTGCAACGCTTACTGTTCTTTGTACAGTATAACCTGTCATTTCTCAAAGGGCTGTTAAAACATCCTTCTGACATGTACAGTACCTATTACTAATAAACTATTTATACTAGTACAACAGGTTTGTAACACAAAAGGGATTGTGTGTGTGAAGGGCGATTACATACAGGATCCAAAGGCTGAGGCTAAAATCTCTAGTCTAGTTGTATGCAAGACCACAGAAGAAGATCGTTCTTCCCGCACAGTTATGATTGAAATAAATGGAAAACCCTAAGTAAGCTATAATGTTAAAGAGGAACATTATCACCAGACCTATGTAAGCGTCAATATATACCTTGATGTTGCAGAAAAAAGACCATATGTTTTTTTAACCGATTTCCGAACTCTAAAAGGGTGAATTTGGCGATTTAAACGCCTTTCAATTGATAGCCTGTCGGAGCGATGACCTTTCACCCGTGACGTCACAATGTGAAGCGTTCCGCCATTTTCTCAATCTCATTGCATGCACCAAGTCAAATCAGCTCTGTTATTTTCAGTTTTTTTGACTGTTTTCCCGTACCTTGGAGACATCATGCCTCGTCGGTGTGTTGTCGGAGGGTGTAACAACACGAACAGAGACGGATTCAAGTTGCACCAGTGGCCAAAAGATGCAAAAGTCCCTCGTTTGTTCCGCACACTTTACCGACGACACCTATGCTACGACAGAAATGGCAAGAATGTGTGGATATCCTGCGACACTCAAAGCAGATGCATTTCCAACGATAAAGTCGAAGAAATCAAAGCAGATGCATTTCCAACTATAAAGTCGAAGAAATCTGCAATATTGGAAAATAGACCACAGTGCGTGAGCTATTCAGGGACGACGGAGCACGGCAAGCGATGACGGCAGTCTGTTCCTGCAGACGAGCGAGGTAAACCCCCTGGATGTCTTGGCTAAGACGTGATTTATGCCACTTCTTTTTCTGTCTCATTTTGTCCGCCAAACTTATAACGTTGTGCATGAATGCACAAAAGTGATTTTTGTTGATGTTATTGACTGATGTGGAGTGTGCTAATCAGACATATTTGGTCACGGCATGACAGCAAGCTAATCGATGCTAACATGCTATTTAGGCTAGCTGTATGTACAAATTGCATCATTATGCCTCATTTCTAGCTATATTTGAGCTCATTTAGTTTCTTTTAAGTCCTCTTAATTCAATTTATATCTCATGACACACTATCTGTATGTAATATGGCTTTTATTTTTTATTTTTTCGTCCTCGCCTCCTCCCGTGTCGTTGTCTGTCCTGTCGGTTTCGCTTGTAAACAGTTCAAAGCGATATGGCTCAATAGCTTCAGTTTCTTCTTCAATTTCGTTTTTGCTACCTGCTTCCACACTCTAACCATCCGTTTCAATACATGCGTAATCTGTTGAATCGCTTACGCCGCTGAAATCCGAGTCTGAATCCGAGCTACTATCGCTATACTTTTCTGTGCTATCCGCCATGTTTGTTTCTGGTGGTTTCACGCTGCGACGTCACAGGATAATGGACGGGTGGATATACCGATGGTGAAAATCAGGCACTTTGAAGCCGTTTTTCGGGATATTGCGTGATGGGTAAAATTTTTAGAAAAACTTCGAAAAATAAAATAAGCCACTTGGAACTGATTTTTATTGGTTTTAACCCTTCAGAAATTGTGATAATGTTCCCCTTTAAAGAACAAAAATACTGACAGGCAGTGTGCATCATGCACAGCCAGTCATTCATCCATTCTTGTTATAAAATTAATGCAATTGCTCCGCACACCAGTTATTGATGATAAGTACCCCCTCGGCTAATTGAAATAAACAGACTCAGTACAACCTACAAAGCCAAAGCCCTGGGTATGCGCCTGTGTCATTATGAATGCAATTGCTCCTGCCACTTTTTTGCACTTTTTTTCCCCTATTGTTCACAATCATTATGAAAGACATGACGACGGATGGATTTTTTTAATGCACTCTAAATAATAAATACATGCAATCAAAAGTCTGCTTACACCGGAGCCTATCGGAGTCGTTAAATACTGCCTATAGAGCGCTAAAAACATCCAAACACCCCCATTAGGGTTTTGTAAACATGATGTAAGTATATATATATATAATGTTGTAACGAGCACATTTATAATAACATTTAATACTTTAACTATTTTGATCATTAAGCATACGCGGTGCATTCATTTCAAGAACGCATCGTTACATTTTTTTTTCTTCATCACTGACTTCTAATAAAAGATCACTTACTGCACAAGGTCCACCGTAATTAGGATGGCGGACTGCTAGGATGTTCATATATTCCTATTTAGATGAAGAATGTTTCATAAAGAAACGGGATTGGCCAAGCATCTTTTCATGTCGTTCTCGCCAGTTCCATGTCCTATATGGCTGTCAAAGTGTTCCAATTTATCGGAATACCAACTCACACTTCTCCTGTGCAGGTCAGATGTATGATTTATAGTTTAGAATAAACTTCCAGGGAGCAAGGAAGTGAGGATGCTGCTGATCAGTCGATGGTGTAAACATAGGCACACCCGGAAGTGATCATGGTGCCGCTCTAAATAGTTCGTCTGCTTATAATAAATCCATCCCTCCATTTTCTACCGCTTGTCCTTTTCGGAATCGCGAGGGCCGCTGGAGCCTATCTTTGCTGCATTCGGGCGGAAGGCGTGTACACCCTGGACAAGTCACCAACTCATCACAGGGCCAACACAGATAGACAGACAACATTCACACTCACATTCACACACTAGGGCCAATGTTGTGTTGACAATCAACCTATCCCCAGGTGCATGTCTTTGTAGATGGGAGGATGCTGGAGTACGCAGTCATGGGGAGAACATGCAAACTCCACACAGAAAGATCTCGAGCCTGGGATTGAGCTCAGAACCTTTGTATTGTGAGGCACATGCACTAACCCCTGTTTCACCATGCTGCCTGCTTATAATAATAATATCACTAATACTTGGTTAACATTCAAGTCACAAAATGTAAATTGGGTATTGTTGGCAGTTTATGAATGGTTATTTTCTGGATTTTATAGGCAAACTAATAGAGCTCCCATTGGCTCCACTGTAAGACTCTAAGACTTTTTTTTAACGTTAATTTAATATTTAGAATGCATTTTTTTTTAAATCCATTAGTTGGTATGTCTTTCATAATGACTGTGAACGATAGGCAAAATTCCAGAAACAGAAACATTGGAAAAATTGCAGTCTAGAATTATGCATCAGCAGGTGGGTACCTGTGAAGTATATGTGATATAATCCTCCCCCCACTTACAATGATAAGAGCCACTTACACAATAGAGATAAACAGAAAGACTTTAAACAATTCAAATGGTGCATTTACTTACGCATAACAACATCCATCCATCCGTTTCCTACCGCTTATTCCCTATGAGGTCGCAGGGGGCACTGGTGCCTGTCTCAGCTACAATCGGGCGGAAGGCGGTGTACACCCTGGACAAGTCGCCATCTCATCGCAGGCATAAAAACATGTGCAATGTAAACGTAGCGTGCAATTGATGCAATTGCTCATCCCAGTTGTTATTATTGATAACCATTTTCTACCGCTTGTCCCTCTCTGGGTCACCGAGGGGCTGGAGTCTATCCCAGCTGCATTCAGGCGGAAGGCGGGGTCCATTTTGGACAAGTCGCCACCTCATCACAGGGCCAGCACAGATAGATGTCATCTTGCACATAAGAAATAGAAAGAAATTAAATAATCCACAAAGTCAAAGCACACACAAGCGCAAAGTATGTGCGATAAAAATAATGCGATTGCTCCTCTCCAAAGTGGGTATTGACTACCGCCACTTTTCACATTGGAAATCAACAAGAGACTAAGAATAATCCACAAACAAACACTACCACAATAATTACATTAATGCAGTTGTTTCCACCACCATTTGTTTCGGATAATCACTACCTTGCACTCCATCCCAGCTGCAGCTCATATTTGCAATGCATGTCTTTACACCGCCAACAAGAGCACTCCTGGAGTCCTTGTACATAAGATGTTCTGTGCATGTTGCCCAGATGAGATGAGACAGATGGTGATGAGAGTGTGTAAGTGGAAGGTGAGAGGGAGGAAATGAAAGCAGAACAATGTGTGTGTAAGTGTGTAGAAAAAAAACCCTCCATCTCTGCAAAGCTCAGCTAAGAAGATTAGCAGAATGCTCGTGGTTAAAATGCAACCTGAAACAAGCCGATGTGTGGAGCTGAGCCCGTCCTCTACTTTAGATCAAACGTCTTGACCTTTACCTCAATGGAATTAACCTGATGAGCAACACTAACCTTCCATTGTCTTATGTAAGAAGAACATTAAATGTGTCTTCATATCTTTCAGGAGGAAGCAATTAGTTCAAAATCTTGGCCGCAACCACTAAAGTCAAACTACTTTCTGTGTTGCTTATCAATTCTGTAAAGCAATAACTTGACTGCTGTTTATTTTGTTCTTCCCCCCATATGGGAGAAGATGCATAGAAAACGTCATATTATATACATTTTCAGCTCATTTTGTGTCACATGACAAATTACAAAGGTCAATCAGATTGCCTAAGAGAATGTAGCACGGGTTACTGTCTCTTATCTTGTCTAATCTATATGTCTTTCAGTCACACCCACTTCTGACTTAATATTTTCTGCACTCATGTTTGGACTGACATCTTCAATAGGACTATGATGTCAAAAACCTCTATCTTTTCCTCTACATTAACTGTAGGACTTTGGTCAAACTCTCCACTTTTCATGCCCTTGGACACGGTTGTTATATAATGAACGACCAAACCGTCAATTTTTACTATTTGACGACAACATAGAAACGCCTCAACACTACTCGCCTTGGTCCGTGGCAACGAGGAGTTTAAGAATGTCCCATACATTATTTACTCTATGGCAAGGAAGCAGGAAAACTGGTGTAGACTGCGGAGTATAATGCTGCAGCATTAAGAGCTAAAGCACAACAACAGGGATAAGCATCTGTTCATTTACCCCAACTGTGTTGAGGTACCATGTCGTAGAAAAATGGGCTACATGGCAGCCCCCGTAAAACTAGGCTCAGTACAGGCCAAACGTTTGGACACACTTCCTCATTCAATGTGTTTTCTTTATTTTCATGACTATTTATATTGTAGATTGTCACTGAAGGCATCACAACTATGAATAAGCACATGTGGAGTTATGCACTTAACAAAAAAAGGTGAAATAACTGAAAACAAGGTTTATATTCTAGTTTCTTCAAAATAGCCACCCTTTACTCTGATTACTTTTTTGCACACTCTTGGAATTCTCTTCCATGAGCTACAAGAGGTAGTCACCTGAAATGGTTTTCACTTCACAGGTGTGCTTGAAGCTCATCAAGAGAATGCCAAGAATGTGCAAAGCCGTAATCAGATCAAAGGGTGGCTGTGACGATTGCGGGGCATCGTGGTGATGCGGGTCGTTCTCTCAGGGATGCAGTCGGGCTCGAACACAGCGTGAAGGTAAGAAATATTTGATTTATTTAACAAATAAAAACAGACTTAGTTAAAACAAACAGAACTAGCATGGGAGCTAGAAAAAACAAAAGCGCTAGCATGGGAGCTAGAGAAATAACAGAAAAACTTGCACAAGGCACAAAAGGCAAAACTAGTAGCATGGGAGCTAGAGGAGCAAAGGCTTAGCGCGGAAGCTAGCAAGTACAGATTTGGAATCAGAATCGAGGATCAAGGTCGTCACTGTTGCGCGAACACAAACTAGGAGGCAAGACTGAACTAACAGAAAAGGCAGGCTTAAATAAAGACAGTAATCAAGAGGCAGGTGCGCGTCAAAAGCAAGAGGCATGTGAATCTAATGAGTAACTATGGAAACAGACCAAACCAGGAACTAAGGAAGTCAAACACTAACAGAATATAATACAAAAACGAATCAAAACCAGGACCTGATATGATCCGAAAAGCGGATCATAACAGGTGGCTATTTTGAAGAAAGTAGAATGTAAAACATGTTTTCATTTTTTTCACATTTTTTGTTAAGTACATAACTTCCACATGTGTTCATTCATAGTTTATATGCCTTCAGTGACAATCTACAATGTAAATAGTCATGAAAATAAAAAGCATTGAATGAGGAGGTGTCCAAACTTTTGGCCTGTACTGTATGTGTTTAAAGGTGGCGAAAATTGAAGTTAAATTTAACATTGCATTCAACTTTCCTATTTGCATACAACACAGCCAAAGAGCCACTGTTTGGTGTCAGTCCACAAAAAAAAACCCAAGTATCAGTTGTCGCCATTCCCTACAGCTCACTTTAGGTTTTTTCACCAAAACCTTGCCACCTGTTTGCAGACACACAAAAGCTACAGTGTGGAAAAAAACCCCAGACATGTTCAGTTTGAGAGATTGTGATTTTTTTTTTTTTTTTAATGGAATCAAGAGGGAAAGGCTTTTTGATAGTATGTGTTGATTGACGCCTGATTGAAGGCCTTCACATTAAACCACACGGAAGTCACATGACTCCCTCCTACAACAATCGTGCCTGTAAACTACTTAGGCAGTGGGAGAGATTAAAAAACCTTGCAGCTGTGAGTAAAGTCTGCCAATGGTTTTGATGTCATTCTAGCATGTTCTTCCACAGATTTAATCCCTTGTGCTGGCATTTACCACAAAGCCATTAAAAGCCATTGATGCCAAAGAGTGAGATTCCATCCATCCATTCATTTATGCACTCCTTAAACTTTAATTTAAGAATATCTATTCAAATATGCATGATTAAAATACGGTTTAATGATATAGTTTTGTACTTTTATATCTGGAAATGTTGCCTAAATAAGAGGCTTCCCTTTTTTGAATACACCATGGCGTTTTAGCATTCCATTCCTTGTGCAAAAGTGAAATGGTAGTTTCAAACAGTATGCATATGGGTTGTTAAAATTCATACTTGGTTCATAAAATCCGTGTAACAAGAGGATTAGCTGGAGTTTGCATGTGGGGGAAAAGAGGTCGCTTTATGATTCCGGCGAGGCTAAAGAGATTATGATCCGGGGAATTGTGGTGGAAGACGCAAAGTTGACAGGAAGTTTCAAAAAAAGAGAGAACACGGACGTCGTTTATGTCTCTGAATTTATACAAATGCACTAAATTATTGTATTAAATATATTAACAATACAATTATTAACCTAATCAGCCATTTTAAAAATTTAAATCTTTGCATTATAAATGTTTACATGGTTTCCCCTTAATGTAACTGATCGTGGTGCTTCGCCACGACAAAATTATAGCTGCCACACCTTTAAAATAAGGGTTTTTACGTGAAAACAAATTTGAGTAATATCATGTATTGTAACCTGTAGAAGAAGGCACACAAATCCAACACTATTTTCAACTTTTATTGCCAATCCTTTGCTGACAAAAATGCCAATTCTAACATGTATTACCAACATGTTTACCTCATTCTCTATAGACAGCGATTTTAAACTAGACAAACAAGTCAATGGCGTTTTAAAATCGTGTTTTTATCACCTTCGTTTTTTAGTAAAGGTTAAACCGTTTTTATCTTTTAACCTTTTTGAACAAGTCATGCATGCTTTTATTTCAAGTGGCCTGGACTACTGCAATGCACTTTATGCTGGCATTAGCCAAAAAGCTCTCTCCCGGTTGCAGTTAGTCCAGAACGCGGCAGCACGACTTTTAACAGGGGCCAGGAAACGCCAGCATATAACCCCAATTCTTCAGAGTTTGCACTGGCTCCCTGTTCATTTTAGAATTGATTTTAAAACATTGCTGTTTGTTTTTAAATCTTTACATGGACTGGCACCTCAATATATCTCGGACCTTATCCAAATTTACATTCCTGCGCGCGCTCTGAGGTCCGAGAGCCAGTTCCAGCTCGTGGTGCCCAAGACCAGACTTAAGACCAGGGGAGACAGGGCCTTCTCTGTGGTCGGCCCTAAGCTCTGGAACACTCTGCCCCTCCATGTTCAAACTGCTTCCACAGTGGAGTGTTTTAAGTCTTGTCTTAAGACCCACTTTTATTCTTTGACTTTTAACACTACGTGAGTTGTGTGGTACTCTGTTCTCTGTTGTCCTCTGTGTTTTTTATACACTTTGATTTCTATTTTACTGTTTTAATTGATTTTACCCTTTAAAATAGTTTTTAATCATATTTGTTTTTATATTGTTTTTATTGGTTTTATATTTATTAATTTTTTGTTTTTATTCAGTCATTGGTGGAGCATAATATATATATATATACTTTTTTATTTTATTTTATTTATTTATTTATTTATTTTTACAATTGTTTTTAACATGGCTGTGCAGCACTTTGGAAACGTTATTGTTGTTTAAATGTGCTATATAAATAAAGTGGATTGGATTGGATTGGATTCTCCGCCAATCCCCTTTCAGGCATGAACGGTGTGTTTGCGATCATCGGAACAATGAACAGGTCACCTATCCTGTTTGTGATTTTCATGGACAGGATTTCTAGGCAGAGTCGTGACCATGGTGGAGAGGGTATATGTCTCGAAAGGCTAAAGGTTGCGTCACTGCTGTTTGCAGATGATGTGGTCCTAATGGCACCTTCGGTTCGTGACCTTCAGCTCTCACTGGATCGGTTCGCAGCCGGGTGTTCAGCGCCTGGAATGAGGATCAGCATCTCCAAATGTAACACCATGGTTCTCAGCAGGAAACCGATGGTTTGTACAGTCCAGGTAGAAAAAGAGACTCTGTCCCAGGTGGAGGAGTTTAAGTATCTTGGGGTCTGGTTCACGAGTGAGAAGGAAATCAGCCGGAGAATCGGAGCAGCTGGGGCAGTATTGCTGTCTCTCTGCCGCACTGTTGTGACAAAGACAGATCTGAGCCAGAAGGCAAAGATCTCGGTCTACCAAGCTATCTACATTCCTACTTTCACCTATGGTCATGAAGTGGGTGTCATGACCGAAATAATAAAATTGCGGACACAAGCAGCCGAAATGAGTTTCCTCAGAAGGGTGGCTGGCATCACCTTAAGAGAAAGGGTGAGAAGTTCAGTCAACCGAGAGAGACTTGGAGTAGAGCCGCTGCTCTTTCGCTTGGAAAGGAACCAGCTTAGGTGGTTCGGGCATCTCGTGCTGATGCCTCACAAGCGTCTCCCTAGGGAGGTCCTTGTTGCACGTCCCACTGGGAGGAGACCCTGCGGCAGGCCAAGGACCAGATGGGGTGATTACATCTCCTCTCTGGCCTAGGAACACTTTGGGATTCCCCAGGAGAAAGTTGTTCATGTTGCTCTAGAGAGGGAAGTCTGAGGGTCTCTGCTGGAGCTATTGTCCCCCGCGACCCGATTCCAGATAAACGGTTGACGATGGATTGATGGATGGAACAATGAACATCAAATCAAAACAACACGAACATAAAACGTTACCACCAGCAGGTCAATACAGCATCAATGGATACGGTATATATTTTAATTTTCCTGAGGGAACTCTACTGAAGGAATAAATGAAGTACTATCTATCTATCTGTCTATCTGTCTGTCTGTCTGTCTGTATATCTATGCATCTATCTATCTGTCTGTCTGTCTGTCTGTCTGTCTATCCATCCATCCATCCATCTATCTATCTATCTATCTATCTATCTATCTATCTATCTATCTATCTATCTATCTATCTATCTATCTATCTATCTATCTATCTATCTATCTATCTATTTATCTGTATAGCCTATTATGTGTGCATTATTGACTAGTGATGTACCAAAAAGTCTGCCTCTAAAAAAGGCTGACTGGATGTCCTGAAGACATAAAAAACACGCATGCGATTATCTGCAAAGGAGGCAGCATGTCTGTGATGTGGACATATTTTAATATATTCCAGCTATACCAACAGTCAGCGAACCACAGAATCTGCAAATAACAGCGCGAAGCAAGTGTGACGCCATGTTCGCTGCAGCTCGCCTCTTTCGTCGTGGACATCGAGGGACAGAAGTAAGGTCTCGAAACATGGGGACAGTCAATAATAAAACCAGAAAAAGATGCTAGATTATTTTTGTCATTTTAATAAATAAAACGCCATTAATAGTCTCAACACTAAAAAAGATGTTAAACAAAGTATTGTGTACAATAAGCAGCAACAATTAAAAAATGGAGCAAAGTGATAAAATATTTTTAAATATGTTAATTCTAATTAATAATAGCAATGATTTGTTTTTAAATGCATGTATACATTTTTGAGCCCCTGTAAAGAAAATCATATCAAAACGAATCATGCAAGTTTTACGATCACGGTGACCACGCCCCTAACGATGCCCCCACTACCGCAGGTATCTTGGCTATCTAGAGCAGGGGTCCCCACACTTTTGACTCGGGGGCCGCATTGGGTTTAAACAATTTGGTCGGGGGCCAGGCTGTGTGTGTGTATATATATATATATATGTATATATATATATATATATATATATATATATATATATATATATATATATATATATATATGTATGTATGTATATGTATGTATGTATGTATGTATGTATATATATATATATATATATGTGTGTGTATATATATATATATATATATATATATATATATATATATATATATATATATATATATATATATATATATATATATATATATATATTAGGGCTGCGAATCTTTGGGTGTCCCACGATTCGATTCAATATCGATTCTTGGGGTCACGATTCGATAATATATAGATTTTTTTTGATTCAACGCGATTCTCGATTCAAAAACGATTATTTTTCTGATTCAAAACGATTCTGTATTCATTCAATACATAGGATTTTAGCAGGATCTACCCTAGTCTGCTGACATGCTAGCAGATTAGTATATTTTTTTAAAAAAAGCTTTTATAATTGTGAAGGACAATGTTTTGCAATAATGTAAATTTGTTTTAACTGTTAAACAAACCAAAAATATGACTTATTTTATCTTTGTGAAAACATTGGACACAGTGTGTTGTCAAGCTTATGAGATGCGATGCAAGTGTAAGCCACTGTGACACTATTGTTCTTTTTTTTTTTTATAAAAGTCTAATGATAATGTAAATGAGGGATTTTTAATCACTGCTATGCTGAAAGTATAACTAATATATATACTGTTGATAATATTAATTTTTGTTTCACTACTTTTGTTTTTTTCTGTGTCGTGTTTGTGTCTTCTCAATTGCTCTGTTTATTGCAGTTCTGAGTGTTGCTGGGTCAGGTTTGGTTTTGGAATTGGATTGCATTGTTATGGTATTGCTGTGAAGTGGTTTGTTGGATTGATTTAAAAAAAAAAAAAAAAAAAAAACGCTAAAAAAAAAAATTTGAATCGATTCTGAATCGCACAACGTATTCGAATCGATTTTTTACCACACCCCTAGTATCAATATATATATATATATATATATATATATATATATATATATATATATATATATATATATATATATATGTATCATCCCTTCAGGCCTGTTTCGCAGGTTTCCCCTGCTCATCAGGGGATTTTATTGAAGTGTCTGTGGCTGGTACATATACACATGTATATATATGGTACACACATGGGGGTGAGGCTATTGTTGCAGAATAGCGCTTTGCTTCTCTGTCGGCATGATGAAGCCAGTTTGTTGCGTTTGTTTAAAGTTGACATGCTGGGGTGGTATATAATAAAACATTTTTCTTTCAGGCACAGGTTACATCTTTGAGCTGCACTGTTGTATGGTGAGCTTGATGCGACCATTCGCCATGTAATGGGGTGATCAATTTTATTGTCTATAAGACTCCACATGTATTTACCCAACTCTGTAGAGTTCTTGAGTTGAGGCCTACGAAATGATGCTGTGTGATTGTTATAACGGGTTTCAAAGGTGTTTTCTGTGAGTCCAATGTAAGTTTCTGTGTTGGAGTTGTAGGCAGTCACAATTTGTCTGCAATTGCAGCTCACTGTGGAACCTGCGAAACAGGCTTGTAGGGATGATATAGCCCCTTATATGTATATATATATATATATATATATATATATATATATATATATATATATATATCTCGCACACTAATTTACTAATTGACTGAAAGAGTGCGCACTTGATGTCACGTTATTGATGGACAATATTTGCCTGAGCCACTAGGAGACACCGAGAATAACAAGTGGTAGGAAATTTATGAGAAAGGTCAGTTTTAAAATAATTTTGGGGACCCCTGATCTAGAGGAAACCCTGTATTTAAGTTACCGTATATAAATAAGCTATATTAAGAGTAGATGCCGAGCCATGACAAGGAACCATGATTTAACTTGAACTAAAGGCATAACGTGATAAAACCATTTTTTAATGTTAAAATACAACCCAACATAGTTTACAAAAAAAATAATACATACAGTATGCATAACGTATATTGATGTATACAAATAATTTAAAACGTAAACAAAAGCCTTATAAAATGTTGAGCATCTGTTTGATAAACAAATGATTTTGGCAAAGATTCTTTATTGTTAAATGAGTATTTGCTCGATTTTTTTGATTTTGTGATGTAAGGTTATAAAGACTAAAAGACATTCATATGGTGACAGGGAGATCTTGTGAATGGGAATAAATCTTGTTGGAGATTTACTTGAAGCGGAGAAGAGCAAACGCTTAAATGAAAAGTTTCCACAAGGAAGACACCCTGCCACTGCTGCTAATGCTGAGAGTGATTTGCACACCACTAGCAGGCCAAGGTAATCATTAATCCTTTCACCATCCATAAAGTTTACAACGCCAGGCGGAAGTCCATGACGTTAATGGACTGTCCACAGGATGGAGGGAAGCATTGCATCCTCCTTGTAATGGCACAATTTGTGAGGTTGTCTCTTCTCGTGATCATTTAGCAGCACTAATGGTTGGTCAACCTAATTAGTTTCAAACCGCAGTTCAATAACTGTCAATACAGGACGTCTAAAGAGCAATCCTACAGTAAACAACAAACAGCTAGACATGGCAAGAAAAGCTATTGCATCATCAATCAACCAAACTAAAGACGAAAAAACATTGGCTGGCCAATAAACACTTAGAGGTGTTTTTTCAGGACTTCTTCCATGACCTTTGGCTCCCAACCTCTTGACCTAGGCTTTGTCCAGCCGTCAGGTGCCATCTTGCTTTCCACGGGCACCGAGATTCCTTCAAGATACTCTCACCCGAGAGAGTGGTGTGGGGGAAAGGTCTCCTATTGTCCGTCTGGGACAAAGGAAACAAGACTACTAAATGACAATACCTAGTCGTGTTGTGAGCTATTATTGCCTATGCTTGATTTTTTTTTTACTATCTACATTGTATTTCACAAAAGTGTATCCCACATTTAGTAACCACTATATTAAACATCCTCAAGGGACAATACTATAAACATGACTTAGTGTTATTATGTCAAAGTCAAAGTACCCATGATTGTCACACACACTAAGTGTGGCGAAATTATTCTCTGCATTTGACCCATCACCCTTGATCACCCCCTGGGAGGTGAGGGGAGCAGTGAGCAGCAGCAGTGGCCGCGCTCGGGAATCATTTATGCTGATTCAACCTCCAATTCCAACCCGATGCTGAGTGTCAAGCAGGGAGGTAATGGGTCCCATTTTTATAGTCTTTGGTATGACTCGCTCAGGGTTTGAACTCACGACCTACCGATCAAAGGGCGGACACTCTAATATAGATAGTCAACCGATGTCTAAATAGCTGGCAAAACAATGAGTACACTTTATTGTGAATATATCCAAATGTATTGTGAGCAACATTGTTATTTAGCATTGCCTTAATCATCTGGGACATGGATTTCACCAGAGCTACACAGGTTGTAACTGGACTCCTCTTCCAACTTCTCTATCATGACATATAACCCAGCTGTAGTGGCTGTTGATACTTTGTGCTTCTCCATCTTCCTGCTTGAAAATTCTCTAAAAGTCTGGAGAAGAGCGTACTCCATCATCTTCATGTTCTTCAACAACACGGATGTCATCTCGGAGGTGTGTTTGGGATCGTTATGATGCTCCACTTCGAAATGTTACAGTCCATGTAGAAGTTCAATGTTTTCCCACAATTAACCAAAACTCCTTAATATGATGCTTGACTGGGGGCAAGGCACAATTATCTTGGTACTCACTTGTGTTGCCATTTATTTTGGCAACACTGGCTGTGTGTTGAGTCTTTTTAAGTTTATAGTAAATCAATTCTGCCATACAATTTGTACGCTGACTACAGTGTCGTGCTATCAGGGGAGGCAAGTGAGGCAGTGCCTCACCTTGCCACCAGGAGGGGTAAAAGGCTTAACTACGAGCTGTTCAAAAAATAGAGTAATAAAATAAGTTGGAATATTTATCTTTTGGTCTATGCTTTTTATGTGATTTTGGTGTGGTTTCTATATATTTGGATAATTTTCATGGTCAAAAACGCGGAAATTCTGTTTCCTGACCAAAATATCGTAGCAGACCAGAAGTGAGGCAGACACAGGTGGTGCCTCCACGGCTACACACAAAGTGTATTGAGCGTGTGCGTGTGAGTGGGCGCGTGCTTGATGCCACGGGGAAAAGGCAGGCCATGAGGCAGCAAGTACCTCTGCCTCAAAGTAGGGGGCTATACATTGTTCAATGCCTCAGCAGTAATCTGACTCGCCACACTGGGAGAAATGGGGGCGCTAGAGTTAGCAGACACATGTCTCTCCAGCGGAAGCCAGCCTTTTTTCTTTTTTAAACCGTATTCATAACAAACATGGCATTTTTATTAGAGTAAGCCAGCATTTGTGGGTGTTATTGCTGCTTCAGGTACAAATACAGAAAGGTAAGATACACTCATAATACTTGATGTATTCTGTTAAAAGAAAATGGGACCAGAAAGTATTTAATAATAACTTTGTCAAATACACTTTGGACCAATTTGTCAAACCATAATATCATCATGATAACGTTTTTATGAAGGCAAATTACTCCCTTCGTTTTCCTGTTATTTCTAATGTGCAACCTAAAGCAACAACAGTTAGAACTGCTCATATTAATTTAAGTAAAAAAAACAAAAAACTCCAAAAGTATCTATGCCTCACCTGGTGTATAGTTCACCGCATGTCACTGGCTGACTAGTCTAAAGTATATTAAAACGGAGAGCAAACAGACGGACAGAACGAACCCAATATTAAATACTACATCCCTAGGTTTGTTCTGAACTCACTATTTCAGATATATCCTATCGTGCACTGACAATGACAGATATCTTATTTCATCTGTTTTACATTCACAAATAATTTAATTAGTAATTATTTCGAACATGCATACTAGACCTTGTTCAAACCGGTCCTGCCTACACTGCCTTGAAGACGCACTGGAATTGTGTCACTTGAACCACCATCAAGATCATTTTCCTGATTTTGAGTGTCTCAGCCGGCTTCTAGGGATGTCCAGATAAATATGTTGATACTTTATTACATGGGTATCACTCTCTCCTCCCTTTTTGTCTTTGCAATATATTCCCTCTGTGAAATTAAAGTTATCCATTCTTTCTTCTTTGAATCTCATCCAAGCTTCCAAGCACAAACTATGTTATGTCCTATCCCTGCTTTCCTTCTCTTTTCGTGTTGTATAAGAACCGCATCAAAACTTAAATCCAGGGATTCAAGGCCACTGATCCCAAAAATAAATAAAAAAAGATATCTTTGCCAAAGGTTATGGTGGTTTTTGTTTTCATGTTGGGATATTGTTATTTGATGCCCGGAGCCTGGTTCTCTCCCCACCTGCCTGCCAGCCAGAGAAAGATTGCAAACAAGGGATCAGACAAAGGTGACAGGAAAGCAACAGTACAGACTTCATTGTTATAAAAGCCTTTAGGTTGCTTTTTTTTTAATTTAATCCAAAAAAGCCAGGTTAATCTTTGTTTCTCACTGACACACTTGGTCAAACATCCGGAATTACTACAATTTGGGGTAAACCTGGTATAAAAAATAACTCCATAGTGTTGACACATCAAACTCTTCTGAGAGAAACCGTCAACTAGACCAAATCGAGTATGCGCGTCACCTTTTATGTTGACTAAACATATCAGAGAAAGTAACATCTTGCCAAGTTGTTTGCATGTCCTCAATCCCTCTCTCATGCCCAGAGACAGAGAAAAAGCCCTTCATTTTATGGGGGGGAAAGAAGGGGAACTTTTTTGGGAGTTTTGCCTATCATTCACAATCATTATGGGGATGTATATTTCTTTAATGCATTCTAACTCATAATAAAAGTAAATAAAAGTCCGCTTAGACTAAAGCCAATGAGACGTCCACTAATCTGCCCATTAAACCCAATAAATAACCATCAAAAAAATATTATATTCCATTTACGTTTTACAACTAGGAATATTAACCAAATACTGGTGACATTGGTATCAATCAATTAATCAATCAATCAATCGTTGATTGATTGATTGGTTGATTGATTAATTGACATTGTTATCATAAGTGCTAACGCAGACAAACTATTTAATACAGACAAACTATAGCAGCAATGTGATCACTACCTTGTGTGGCTAAATTGACATCATCGGCTGGTGATGATTTATTGTAGATCAGAAATAAGAATGCATCTCTCTTGATACTAAAAGGATGAGGACGTAATCCTTCAAGTTGGTATGCTTGAAGGCGCACTATCGAGTTCTCTAACTCGACAGTGCGCCTTATAACCCGATACGCCTACTGTACGGAATAAGTTTGGTTGAGCTTACCCACCCCAAAGGAATGTTATTTGGTACATGGTGTAGTGGTAAGTGTGACAAATAGATGGCGGTCAAACATGAGAGATAGGTGTAGGCTGCACCGTGTGATGTGGTTCAACATATGAGTATTATTATGGTGTGTGTATAAGGTAAGACACATTATCTGGCATTTTGTTAAGCAATATTATCCAAAAGCAACTTTTCTTACCTACCTGCTGATCTGTATTTGGGATCTGCATATATCCTTAAAAATTGTGTACATCCGTTTTTGTCGATAAGCTTCGTCTTTTTCTCTATCTTTTTATTATGGGACATTCATCCTGTGCCAGGGGCGCCGCTAGGGATTTTGGGCCCCCAACACATAATTTCATATAATTTCATCATCATTAGGGGCCTCTCTGGGCTCCCCTCCATCATGGGCCCCTAGAATCCATCTCCTTTACCCCCCCTTTTCGGCGCCCTTGTCCTGCGCTGTTGCCATTTCTAATACAAAATAGTGTGAAGTTCTTACTTAAATCTGTCACTAAACTCGCCACGAAAGCGCTAAAACGCACCGGTGTAGTGAGTTTATATTATTCACCCAAGGAACTTTAGTTATTAGCTTTCCGGTCGGACGGTTTTTCACGGGACACATTTCCTGCGTAGTTGTTTCCGGGTGAGGAGATGCTGCTCAGTTATTAATTTAAGTAAAGTATGAATGTCATTAAAACAGGTACTGTAGCTCCATCTTGTGACACTTCTTCCACTCACGTCCTTTCACACAACACCGCGACAACAAAGATGACTGGGACAAGACGCTGCTGAAGGTCAGCCACGTAAATCAGACTGCCCACAAAACGGTGCATCCAGAAGCGACTTTCAGAAAGCGGCTTGAAGATGATCTGTAAAACATGATCTATGCAAGATTTTGACCAAAGAACCACCATTACATGTTTTCAATTTAGAAAAAAAATAAGAATAATAAGACTCCTTTAACACGCCCTATAAACCGGTGCGCCATTCATCGGCAGTGCGCCTTATAAACCGGTGCGCCCGATGGTCCGGAAAATACGGTATATAAATAATTGACAATTTGTCTAATGATTTAAACAAAGTTTACATGTTCCATCATGTTTGTGCCGTTCATATAGAACAGGAAGACGGTAAATGGCGGAAACATATGTCAATCTAAAAAAAAGTATAAATTGTGTCCCAGGCACCAACAAGTAGAGGTATTTCATTCCATTGAGGCAGAGTTTTTTAGCAGTAGCCCAGAACCATAAAATCTGTGCCATCTCCACAGATCTGCTGGACAGAGTGTGATCTGTCTGATACACATCTCTCGCCTCCAGGCATGGTAAACAGCTGCCTGTGTTTAAGGAAGTGAAGTCACTTTGCAGTCACGCTCAAGAATTCCAAGATGAAATGGACTGGTTCCTCGATTCAACAAGAAAGCCTATTTGTGCACTTGCTGTCTTTTCCGCTCGTCTTTTCCTTATTATACATGACATTTAAATGTCACAGTGGTTTGTCCGGTGCAAACCCTTGATAGTTTTGGCTCAGAGCAAACCACATAAGAACATTGGTCAGCATTATTTTTATCCTCAATAACGCAGAAAAAATATCTGATGCATCTGTAAATTTACCCGTTTTACAATTTGCAGCAGCAATGTTGCAAAGTTATCAGTTATTATGGTTTGAACAAGGCTCACTTTTGGTGCCATTACAATGTGCTCTTTGTAAGGAACTAATTGAAATGTATGTAAATAAATAGATACGGATAAATGAAGATGATGGCACCATCTGCTTGTTACATCCATCCATCCATCCATCTATTTTCTACCACTGGTCCCTTTTGGGGTCGCGGGGGGCGCTTGTCAGACTTGGACTTGGACTTGGGTTGTTTTTTCCGTGGTGCGAAGCGTATGGAGTGGAAACGGCGTTGGCGTGAAGGTAAAGACATGTTTATTTTAACACTAAAACTAAAAACAGGAACCAACAAAAAGCGCGCACAATGGCGGTACAAAAAACTGGGCTTTGAAATAAAAGTCTAGCACAACGACAGTTAACTATAAACATGAAACAAAAACTTGCACTGTGGCAGAACTATGAACAACTAAAACAAAAACACTTACTGTGATCGAAACAAGGGGCATGGATAGCAAGGTGCGTAGCAGGTGATCGAAGTCATGAAGGAGGTGATGTTGCCAAGACAAAGGAAGAAACAGAATGGCTTAAATAATAACTGTGATCATTACAAACAGGTGTGAGGGCTGAGGACAAGGGCGTGACTTGAAAGCAAGGTGAAAATCAATTAGTTGTTATGGTAACAAAAAAAAACCAAGAAGTGCAAAACAGAACTGTGTGTCCAAAAAACAAAACATAACATGACCAAAACGAACCATAATCCATAGGCGTGACAGCGCTGAAGCCTATCTCAGCTACAATCCGGCGGAAGGAAGGGTACACTCTTGACAAGTTGCCACCTCATCACAGGGCCAACACAGATAGACAGACAACATTCACACTCACAATCACACACTACGGTAAATTTAGTGTTGCCAATCAACCTATCCCCAGGTGCATGTTTTTGGAAGTGGGAGGAAGCCGTAGTACCCGGAGGGAACCCACGCAGTCTCGGGGAGGACATGCAAACTCTACACAGAAAGATCCTGAGTCCGGGATTGAACGCAGGACTACTCAGGACCTTCGTATTGTGAGGCAGACGCACTAACTGCTCTTCCACCGTGCTGCTAGTTACAGTGATTGGAAATTACATTTGTGATGTTCCGGTTACGGCTCAGACTCCTGCCAGCGCCGCTCATCCGTCTGTGCACACCTCAGGACACGCCCACGGGCGCGCACATCCAGGGACGAGCCAAGCACGTCTCGGCCTTGCAGCAGCCGCCAGCTGCAATCATTCACTGGCAATCATCACTCCTGACGGTAATGAAGGAGCTGCCTTTAGAAGCCTGAACAATCTGGCATGCCGGCACCGGAGTATAGTCTTCTGTCAAGTACAGTAAGCCACGTCCTTCTTCATGTTATCCTGCTCTCGCTGTGTTTGCCCATCCATGTTTTCTTGTGTCGTCCCCGCAGTACCCTCCGTCGTCTTTAAAGTGAGCTGTGCGCCTCACCTTTTTCCCTGGATCTCCCTCTAGACTCTGACTGCCTCCCTCAATCCTTGACTCCCCCACTTGGACACAGATCTTGTCTCTTCGCTCCTGCCCTATGGATTTCCGTGATATTTCGCTCTCTACAACATTTGGTAACACACACCTCAGCTAATCACACACATAGCCTCACCCCACATACACTTTTGGATCTCGTCCACACTCCATTTCCTTAGTTTATTTTATATTGTTTGATCATTATATATATATATATATATATATATATATATATATATATATATATATATATATAAAATAAATCTTTGGATATTACTGCCACCTGTTGTCCGTTTGCCGTCACTCCCCTGTTTAAACCATAACAGTTCTGTATGTTTGTTGACCAAATACTTTACAGGACATGCTGGCATACATGTAATACCTTCAAAGTTTTATAATCGCCATAAGCATTGTGTCCATTACTTCCACCCAGTTAATTGGTAATTCCCACCCGTAACCCTGCAAATATGTTTTCCTTACTGGCAGCCATGTTTTTCAATCAAGCATTCTCAAATTTTACAGACACATGCTTGTTAGTCACCCAATTTTGTGGTGTGCCTTTTGTAGAAGGCATTGAACTATGTGAGGAATTTCAAATCCATCCAACTTTTTGGGTCAAATTAACTTGTAGGCAACGCAGTCAAACTCGGGGGGCATGTTTTGTCAGAAGTTTGCCCTTTTAGAAGTTACCTTACCCCAGTGGTTCTCAAATGGGGGTACTTGAAGGTATGCCAAGGGGTATGTGAGATTTTTTTAAAACATTCTAAAAATAGCAACAATTCAAAAATCCTTTGAAAATATATTTATTGAATAATACTTCAACAAAAATATGAATGTAAGTTCATAAACTGTGAAAAGAAATGCCACAATGCAATATTCAGTGTTGACAGCTAGATTTTGTGTGGACATGTTCCATAAATATTGATGTTAAAGATTTATTTTGTTGTGAAGACCTGTTTAGAATTAAGTTCATGAATAAAGATGGATCTCCATTACAATACCCAAAGAGGGCACTTTAAGTGGATGATTACTTCTATGTGTAGAAATCTTTATTTATTATTGAATCACTTTCAACAAGTTTTTAGTTATTTTTATATCTTTTTTTCCAAATAGTTCAAGAAAGACCACTACAAATTAGCAATATTTTGCACTGTTATACAATTTAATAAATCAGAAACTGATGACATAGTGCTGTATTTTACTTTTTTATGTCTTTTTTTTAACCAAAAGTGCTCTGCTCTGATTAGGGGGTACTTTAATTAAAAAAATGTTCCCAGGGGGTACATCACTGAAAAAAGGTTGAGAACCACTGCCTTACACAAGAAAATACTGTACATCAGTCATTCTCAAATAGTGCGGCAGGCCCACCTGGGGTTATGCAGAGGGAGAGTTATAATGATTTTATAGACGCATCATACTTTTTATAGTCACGGTGGAGAGTGGGTGGGGCGAATAGTTTCTTCCTGGGTGGGGGGGCGTAAAAGAAAATATTTCAGGAGCACTGCTGTACATGGTTACCTGGTAATACCTGGACTCTAGAAAGAGGTTCTGCAGGCTCCGTAGCAGAACCTCCAAGTTCTGTAACAGCTTCTTCCCTCAGGCCGTAAGACTCTTGAACGCATCATAATAATCCCCTCAATTCCCCCCCAAAATGGATTAACTCGCTGGAATATAAAAGACAATATAACATACATCCATAAACGTGGATGCATATGCACAAGTGCAATATATTTATCTGTACAGTAATCTATTTATTTATATCTGTACCTTATTGATTTTTTATCCTGCACAACCATGAGCTAAAGCAACAAAATTATGTTCTTGTCTGTACTGTAAAGTTCAATTTGAATGACAATAAAAAGGAAGTCTAAGTATAATATTACTTGAACTAAATGAAGAGGTTTATTGACTTTACATTTTGCATTAACATTTACACTTACTGTTGACACTTTTATCACAATTTCATCATCAAAGTTAGAACCGAAATTTTATCATCTTAATACATCCTATAAAACAGTTTTATTATCCCTAAGGACATCAACATGCTCCTTAAAACGTTGTCTAAAGGGAATAGTTTGACTCTGTTTAATCATTTATATTTCCCTCATAATCTTGGAAGTTTGACATTCATTTATAACACCAGCGCGTGTGACTGACCGACAGGATTTAAGTGGTAGACATTTGATTAAGCTGTCCAAAATCTGGGTCAGTCCCGTCTCTATATATATTTTTTTTCATTGTGGCATGCAGTCTTTACAATGAAATATAGAACACCATTAATGTGTGTGTGTGTGTGTGTGTGTGTGTGTGTGTGTGTGTGTGTGTGTGTGGGTGGGTGGGGGGGGGGGGGGGGGGTCAATATGGAACGTGTAGAAGCTTCTGGAAGGCAGAGCAAAGATTTGATACCACCGATCCCAACCCCCAACGGCAGGGGTGTCCAAACTTTTTCCACACACGGAAAAATTTAAGCATGCAGGGGGGCCATTTTGATTTTTTTCATTTTTCAAACCATAACAAAATATATGGATTTTGTTTTGGTTTACTTTTAGGGTTCCCAGGATAAAGGGTTCAGTTATCAAAATGTTAAAAACAAGTTTAATTGTCTTTTTTTTTTTTATGTTTTTTTTATTTAACGCTTACAGTAAATCTCTACAGTGTATCAACTTCAGGTTGATAGTAAGTAAAAAATTAAAAAAAGGTTGTATGCCTTTTCTGTCAGACAACTTTGTTTTTTTTATAATAAAACTGCTGAAATATGCAGTATTTCCCCCACTGCCCAAAACACTCAGAAAGCAATTATTGATGTGAAGCAATTTGAGCCTTAAAAAGATCAATAATGAATGCGGAACACCAGTGATTTTAATTAATTATTATTTTTGAGTAATCACAGTGAACAGATAAATAAACTCCCATTTAATATATTTGGGATCCAAAAGGTGCCTCACTCATAAATTGATACATTTGTATTAGTTTTTTTTACTTTCAACACTTAAGTTACGAGATCAACTTCAGATATATCTGTTGATTTTATGTTTGAACTCTTATGTTGTTTGTTATATGCTCGTTTGTCAAATAAAATGTTGATGTTTTTATATGGCAAACACACAACATATGCACAAATTTCCACATAAAACATTTTAAAGTGAAATATTTGAAATAATTGGAGCCTTGAATAGGTAAATAATTCACTAAAACATTGAATTATTATTTTTTTGGAGCAATGGCAAAAAAAGAAAAATAAATATAGAAAAAAGAAAATACACAGCCTGCATTGGCAGCTTTGTGTCAACATTGCAACTTTTTCTAGTTCAATTTCACCTCATTCCACTTTTTTTTTAAATGTTTTTTAAAATGTTTGCAATAGCATTTCCAGAATGTGTGGCGGGCCAATAAACAATTAGCTGTGGGCCTCAATTGGCCCCCGGGCCGTACTTTGGACACCCCTGCCCAACGGTATAACTCGACCCTATATAGCAGGGGTGTCAAACTTTTTTTAGATCGGGGGCCACATGGAGAAAAATCTACTCCCAAGTGGGCCGGACTGGTAAAATCCCTGCACGATAACTTAAAAATAAAGACACTTCTTCCCCCCTACAAAAACCTTCCCCCCCCATTTACTTCCGGGTCATGATTAATACAGACGTTTTGTTAACGCTATATTATAAAAATATAACGCTATATTATAAAAATATAACGCTATATTATAAAAATATAACGCTATACTATAAAAATACAGAAGTTTTGTTAACGCTATATTAAAAAAAAAAAAACTATTTACAAAGACATGCTGTGGGATGATGCATTTACTTCCGGGGTCACGTTTCGTCTAATGTCATCCCATAGCTTGTGTTTGTAAATTGTTTTTTAAATCATCACCCCGGTAGTAAATGTACAAATCATAATGTTGTTGTTTTTTACACTTACATGTTGCGGTTAATAATATTCTATCTTTATTTGTCGTTATTTATATTTTCTGAATGAATGGTGTTCAATGGTGTTCGTCAGTCAACTCATTGGTGTTCATTTTCAATCAATCATGATGAAAAAATCTCAAAATCAAATTACAGTTTTCTATGTATGTAGTTTGATCATTTTCCTTGATTGATGTACTAACATCATGTGGTTTATTTTGTACATATGTACCATCATCTACAGAGATACAAATAAGTGCTATTGCAACATCCAGAAGACACATGTAGAAGAGCTGTTTCTTTAATTCAAAAATTTCAGGTTAATTTGTATACTTAGCAAACTCATCCCGCGGGCCGGATAAAACCGTTTCGCGGGCCGTACCTTTGACACCTCTGCTGTATAGTGAGATTATAAAACAAAGAATGAATCACGGAAAAGCCATCAAAACTAATTTGAAAGATTTATGTAGTCTTACATGATTCCAGATTGTGACACATATGGTGATTTTGTATGTAGTTACAAAAAGGGGTCGTTTTTTTCAAGTGTCAAACGTCAACCTCCTCTGGTAATAAACATTCCACACATGTATTACTGCAAGGTTGGCTTGGAGATAGCTTGGAATGAGGACTTGAACTTTGTCTAAATTAAAATTAGACTCCCCCGTTAGCAAAAAAATCATATAAATGACCACATAAATAAATTGCTGCGCAAATGAAACCTGCCTTGTGACTTGTTTTGTGTGGTCAATCACAGCTTTGCGGCACCACCTGTTGGTTGGCGAGGGAATAATTGAAGTGGCTTTATCTGTAAGCATTTAAAGTCCTACTGAAACCCACAACTACCGACCACGCAGTCTGATAGTTTATATATCAATGATGAAATATTAGCATTGCAACACATGCCAATACGGCCGGTTTAGTTTACTAAATTGCAATTTTAAATGTCCCACGAAGTGTCTGTTGAAAACGTCGCGGAATGATAAAGCTTATGTTGACGCGTGCTTGTTACGTTGTTAGTTGGAGCAGACATTCTATCCCAGCACCACTCATGGCTAAAAGTCGTCTGCTTTAATCGCATAATTACACAGTATTCTGGACATCTGTGTTGCTGAATCTTTTGCAATTTGTTCAATTAATAATGGAGACTATAAAGAAGAATGCTGTTGGTGGAAAGCGGTGGATTGCAGCTGCCTTTAGCAACCAAAACACAGCTGGTGTTTCTTTGTTTGTTGTGAAGCTTTAATATGGAACAGAATGGTCAAGCGAACATGTTTCTCTACCACATGTCAACCAGCAAGTTTTTGGATGAGAAAATTGTGATATTAAATCGGCTCTTACCGGAGACATGAGCGGAGTTTGCGTCCTCCTGCAGCAGCTGTCAAAAAGGCAGCTGTGACTTTCTTGGCTCCTCCATATGGCTTCCCTCAGAGACACTGGCGGTCACCACAGCCCTCCGACTTTCAGTTATGACTTTATAATCTCACTAAAACACTAGTAACACAATGAGGAGATAAGGGGTTTTCCAGAATTATCCTAGTAAATGTGTCTAATAACATCTGAATCGCTCCCACTGACGTCGCCTTTTTTTTTTCTAGTGCTTCACTCTAACTTTCCTCATCCACAAATCTTTCATCCTCGCTCAAATTAATGGGGAAATCGTCGCTTTCTCGGCCCAAATCGCTCTTGCTGCTGGTGTCTATGATTGTTAACAATGTGAGGATGTGAGGAGCCCTACAACTCGTGACGTCAGGCGCACATCGTCTGCTACTTCCGGTACAGGCAAGGCTTTTTTATTAGCGACCAAAAGTTGCGAACTTTGTCGTCGATGTTCTCGACAAAATCCTTTCAGCAAAAATATGGCAGTATCGCGAAATGAACAAGTAGGACACATAGAATGGACCTGCTATGCCCGTTTAAATAAGAACATCTCATTTCAGTAGGCCTTTAAACAAGTTTAAACTATTTTTCAAGTAGCACCCCAACAAACCTTTAAAGGCCTACTGAAACCCACTACTACCCACCACGCAGTCTGATAGTTTATATATATTAATGATTAAATATTAACATTGCAACACATGACAATACGGCCTTTTTAGTTTACTAAATTACAATTTTAAATTTCCCGGAAGTTTCGTCTTCGAAACGTCGTGTAATGATGATGTGTACGCAAGACATCACAGGTTTTTAGGAAGTATGAGCACTGCGCACACACAGAGCTAAATGTCGTCTGCTTTAACGGCATAATTATACAGTTTTTTGGAGATCTGTGTTGCTGAATCTTTTGCAATTTGTTCAATTAATATTGGACAAGTCAAAGTAGAAAGATGGAGTTGGGAAGTTTAGCCTTTAGCCACACAAACACACGGTGATTCCTTGTTTAAAATTCCTGGAGGTGAAACTTTCCAATGGATCAGAGTGCGGTCAAGAGAACATGGATCCCGACCACATGTCAACTAGCAGGTTTCGGTGAGAAAATTGTGGTTGAAAAGTCAGTTCTTAACAGAGAAAAGCTGAGCTTGTGCCGTCCATAATGCTGCCGTTGACTCCCCTGAGACATTGCGCGTCAAGACACCCGTGGAGACACCCTTCCGACTATCAGGTACTGTTAAACTCACTAAAACACTAGCAACACAATATAAATATAAGGGATTTCCCAGAATTATCCTAGTAAATGTGTCTAAAAACATGTGAATCCGTCCCAATGCAATCGCGTTTTTTTTTTTCACTTTATTTTATTTTTTCTAGTCCGTCTCTATCAATATCCTCAAACACAAATCTTTCATTCTCGCTCAAATTAATGGGGAAATTGTCATTTTCTCGTTCCGAATAGCACTTTTTGTTGGAAGCTTTCATTAAAAACAATATGAATATGTGAGGAGTCATCAAACATGTGACGTCATTGTCTGCGACTTCCGGTAGAGGCAGGGCTTTTCTCTTAACACCGAAAGTTGCGAAATTTATCGTGGATGTTCTCTACCAAATCCTTTCAGCAAAAATATGGCAACATCGCGAAATGATCAAGTATGACACATAAAACGGACCTGCTATCCCCGTTTAAATAAGTAAATCTCATTTTAGTAGGCGTTTAAACATGTAGCGTATATCTTGTATATGTTAATGTTATAATATGACGTGAAATGAGTCAAATGACCGCCATATACAAACACTTCCCTTTTGCATATGCGCAGAGTGTCTCTCACCCGGAAGTGACGATGGTCTAAAATGGCGACCTCCGCTAGCCGGCTAGTGTCACGCTGTTTTGCAGCATCCGTTATTTCTCAAATAAACCGTGCTCGTGTACTGGTGATATCCGTCAGGTATGTGTCGCTCTCGACAGCGTCCTCGCCCACACATCGGGGATGGTTTGCAGCCAATATGATGTTGTGGAGACACGGACATGCGGTGACATTGAGCCGACTGACAGGTGAACAAGATCAGGCATTACGAACATATCCTTTACTGTTTGTTTAATAAAACTGTTTTACTATGTCGTCTTGGGGAATATGCAGATTGACAAGAAGGGTGACTAACCTAAAAATGATAAACGAAAATGACCTCGTTTTTGTCTGATGTAATGTGTATTTAATGACATCGTTATCACACCGGGGGCGGCACGGTGGTAGAGGGGTCAGTGCATCTGCCTCACAATCTGCCTCCTGAGTAGTCCTGGGTTCACATACCTTGAGATCTTTCTGTATGGAGTTTGCATGTTCTCCCCGTGACTGCGTGGGTTCCCTCCGGGTACTCCGGCTTCCTCCCACCTCCAAAGACATGCACCTGGGGAAAGGGTTGATTGGCAACACTGAATTGGCCCTAGTGTGTGAATGTGAGTGTGGATGTTGTCTGTCTGTGTTGGCACTGCGATGATGTGGCGACTTGTCCAGGGTGTACAGGGCCTTCTGCCCGAATGCAGTTGAGATATGCGCCAGCAATCCCAAAAGGGACAAGCGGTAGAAAATAGATGGATGGGTTATCACACTATCCTTTTAACCTGTTGTTGCATCTTCTGCACACTGCACTGAATGGTTTATTTCCATCCATCTGTTTTGTACCCCTTGTCCCTTTCTGGGTCACAGGGGGTTGCTGCAGCCTATATCAGGTGCAGTCAAGTGAAAGGCGGGATCCACCCTGGACAAGTCGCCACCTCATCACAGGGCCAACACAGATAGATAAGATTCACACTCACATTCACACAGTAGGGCCAATTTCTAATCATTAATTATATAAAATGACTGTAATTAAAGGCCTACTGAAACCCACTACTACTGACCACACATTCTGATTTTATATATCAATATATAAATATATATCACATTCTGAGTTTATATATCAATGATGAAATATTAACATTGCAACACATGCCAATACGGCCGGTTTAGTTTACGAAATTGCAATTTTAAATTTCCCGCTGAGTTTCTTGTTAAAAACGTCGCAAAATGATGATGCGTGGGCGTGACATCACAGACTGTCAGGAAATATAAGCGCAGCACCACTTACGGCTAAAAGTCGTCTCTTTTCTTAGCGCAATTACACAGTATTCTGGAAATCTGTGTTGCTGAATCTTTTGCAATTTGTTCAATTAATAATGGATAAGTCAAAGTAGAAAGATGGAGTTGGGAAGCTTTAGCCTTTGGCCACACAAACACACAGTGATTCCTTGTTTAAAATTCCTGGAGGTGAAGCTTTACTATAGATCAGAGCGGTCAAGCGAACATGGATCCCGACCTCTTGTCAACCGGCAGGTTTCGGTGAGAAAATTGTGTTAAAAAGTCGCCTCTTACCGAAGATATGTGGAGTTTGCGCCGTCCTTGTATCTGCCGCGACTTCCCTCAGACACTGGCCTCAAGACACCCGTGGACACACCCTTCCAACTATCAGTTACTATTTAATCTCACTAAAACACTAGCAACACAGTAGAAAGATAAGGGATTTCCCAGAATTATCCTAGTAAAATGTGTCTAAAAATATCTGAATCCGTCCCAATGCAATCGCCTTTTGTTTTTAAATCTTTTTTTTAAATTGTATTTATTTTTTTCTAGTCCTTCGCTATCAATATCATCATCCACGAATCTTTCATCCTCGCTCAAATTAATGGGGAAATTGTCGTTTTCTCGGTCCTAATAGCTCTTGGTACTGGAGGCTCCCATTAAAAACAATGTGAGGACTTGAGGATCCCTCACCCTTGTGACGTCATCGTCTGCAACTTCCGGTAAAGGCGAGGCTTTTTTATCAGCACCAAAAGTTGCGAATTTTATCATCATTTTCTCTACTAAATCCTTTCAGCAAAAATATGGCAATATCGCGAAATGATCAAGTATGACACTAAGAATGGACCTGCTATCCCCGTTTAAATAAGAACATCTCATTTCAGTAGGCCTTTAAGCAGAAAAATGTGTGATAGGATGTTTGGAATGGGTTGTTAATGTATTTGTTATCATGTCTGCAGTACCCAAGCGTCTCCATGTCACCACTGACCGATGTCTCCACTCCAGCAGCAGATGTGCAGCCAAGCAAGACTTCTACGAGGTACTGGGAATTGCCCGCACAGCTTCGCAGAAGGACATCAAAAAGGCATATTATCAGGTGACATGCTGCCCATTTGGGTTACTTGTAATAAGGTAAAGGTACTCTTCATGACTAATTGTGTTTATGTTTACAGTTGGCAAAGGAGTACCACCCAGACACAAACCCAGATGACCCTCAAGCCAAAGAGAAGTTTGCCAAGCTGGCTGAAGCCTATGATGTACTACAGCGAAGCATGCTCACAAACACACCAGCTAATAATAGGTTACTAATATTTTGGTCTACTTCAGGTGCTGAGTGATGAGCTGAAGAGAAAGCAGTATGACATGTACGGCTCGGCAGGCTTTGACCCGAACCGTGCAAGCCAGCAGCAATATAGAGCGGGCAGCGCCACTTTAGACCCAGAGGAGCTCTTCAGAAAGATCTTTGGGGATTTCACTAGCGGCTTCAGGGACGTCAACAGCATGTTTGATCAACGACCTGAGGTAAGAATCCCTGGACCTGCAGAGGGTGCCACAAAAATAATTCTTATAATTCTAATTGTTTTCAGGGTTTGAAAAGTTCTTGAATTTTCAGAGGAAGTGTTTTCACTTTTAAATTTTCATGCATTCCTCTTGCAAAAGTTCTCAAAAGTTAATAAAGGTTATCAGTAATGTTTTGTAGTTAGCTGCAACCATCAGAGGTCAGGGCCGAGAGTAGGGTTGGGTACTGAATTTAGTCGGTAACTTTTCCAGCTTCAGTTATCGCCATATGTAGAGTATGTGTGGTTTCGGCTGCAAGAGACAGAGCGGTCACTTTTAGGAGCAGCTTCGGGCGTTTGTACTACATGCACATAAACAATAATGACAACCGCTGTAAAACTCCTGATGGTTAGTATTACCAATTTTTATTAACATGATCGAAAAACTGTGATTGATAAATGCACTTTGGTAAACTAATGGAATGAATAGCGTTTGCTTGCTCGCTTGCTGAAATGCCAACATATAAACTACAGACTTTAAAAGTCTTTTTTTCTTTGACTTTTTTGGATTTTGCCTATTGTTAATAATCCTTAAGACTTTTTTTTGTTGCTTTCAAACGCATAACAATTGACTTGTTTTGGATGGCTAGCAATGCAGCTAATTAAAGCAATCAAATCTACATCTAAGTCACTTTAATAATGCTTTCAAAAACTATCAACAATACATCATTAGTCGGTAGTTCTGTAACCAGTATAATAATCAAGCTGTAGCGACATTGTTATTGTAAATGTGAACACTGAGGAACTCTTTTTCTAGCGTAGTAACACATTGCTGTGCTACGGTATTAGCCGTAAAAGCTATGTACGGCAAGAGATAAGCTAGCTTCTACGTTTACATGAAATACGTTGTGAGTTTGTAATGCACAACACTGCAATGTGACACCAACTTGTACTGACTGAAAAACACGAACAGTCATATTAAAGTATCTGTAAAGTATTAGCCCTTAGTTTGTACACAGCAGAGCTAGCCAGACAGCGTATGTACTGTAATTGTACTAACACGCATGGACAGTTGTTTGTCTGGTTAAGCTGGCCGGGGATGTTTCCTGTTGATTTTGGGTAAGCACAACATTTATGTCAAAATAGCTTGGCTCCAAGTTCCATATTTATAGTGTTAAAATTGCTTTCACCTAACTCTCCTGGCTTCCGTCTTTTCAGCGTCTCACTCTTCCTCTGTGCTGGATTCTAGAAGCAGCAGTTCATCTGCTTTACATTTAGCTTCAAAAAGCTTAGATTGTGAATCCTAATTTGTCCAAAAATAGTTTTTCTTTGTCTGTTACCAAGTTGGCCATGATTAGAAAACACACTCGTGTTTGATTCCGGAAGTAGGAACAATCATTTGTTGCCAGACTCAGATGTGCGCTGTTATGCAATAAGAAATCAACGCGTGGAAAAAATCAGTCCCGGAAATTATTATAATGACCTAAGAATGGTAAATATTGAACCTGGTACCTATTGTTATGCAGGTGTCTGTTACATCATTATATATAGACTTGCACTGTGTATATAAAATGTTGCTGGAGGGTTTTGAAGTTGTTTTAGAGGGCTTTGAAGACAACAACAGTGAACTCCAAGGTGTCAAGTTGAAACGGACAGATGTCCGTTTAACAGGACGTGAACCCGCGTCACGGCACATAAACGGGATGTGAAACAAACTGATCAACCATTTTGCATTTATTAAAAAAAGATTGATGGAAAAAGATAAACCTATTTTAACACACAAATCTAAAAAATTTGGCCTGAACAATACTTGATGTATCCTCTGTCAAGAAAGTAAAATGTTAGTGTGTGTATACGTACTTTTGAGTTCATACAACAATACCGCGGTAATAATTGCTGTGATGATTTTAGTCACCATAACTATTTAGTCTTTTTATCTATTGTTTCTGTTGAGTATATTTGAGGACCTACACTTAATTTATCGCTTTTGACTGTTTTTTTTTTCAAGTCAAACATTTTATATTTACCAAGAGATTATATTGTATTTTTGTTACTGGTTTATTTGATTTAACTTAGATATTTAAAAGTTTACATTCCAATTACAATGTTATAATATACGAGAAATGCAAGTGTATTGCATCTGTAAATGTATACATGCATTATGATGATGTTATCAGTGGTTAATTTTGTTTGAAAAAATAATGGCAATAACATTGATTATCAGCAATTATTTGTAGGTCAATATATCGTCGCGTACAATTTGTTATTGGCCCAGGCCTATTACCTAATTCTGTACTTTGTAAGTACTGATTTACGTAAAATCAAAACGTGCTACCTTTGCATACCTTTGTTGTTGCTCGGACTATCCGTTGGTACTGTTACAAGTTTCTCGAAATTTGGCAATTAAAACTACAACTAAGATGCATGTTAGAATTAAACAGCTGATATGTAATAAATACAATACAGTTTAAACATTTTGTAAGGCTAAACAAAAGAAAAGCCTGGCATGGTCAACCTAATAGCAAATACTACTTTCTGGCTATGGCAACACAACATAGTCTATACATCTACTACCATCTAACATCTTGAAATTTTAACACGCAAAGTCTACAATGTACAAACCCCGTTTTCATAGGAGTTGGGAAATTGTGTTAGATGTAAATGTAAACGGAATACAATGATTTGCAAATCATTTTAAACCCATATTCAGTTAAAAATGCTACAAAGACAACATATTTGATGTTCAAACTGATGAAAAAAATTTTTTTTTGCAAATAATCATTAACTTTAGAATTTGATGCCAGCAACACGTGACAAAAAAGTTGGGAAAGGTGGCAATAAATACTGATAAAGTTGAGGAATGCTCATCAAACATTTATTTGGAACAGCCCACAGGTGTGCAGGCTAATTGGGAGCAGGCAGGTGCCATGATTGGGTATAAAAACAGCTTCCCAAAAAATGATCAGTCTTTCACAAGAAAGGATGGGACGATGTACACCCCTTTGTCCACAACTGCGTGAGCAAATAGTTTAAGAACAACGTTTCTCAAAGTGCAATTACAAGAAATTTAGGGATTTCAACATCTACAGTCCATAATATCATCAAAAGGCTCAGAGGATCTGGAGAAATCACTCCACGTAAGCGGCATGGCCGGAAACCAACATTGAATGACCGTGACATTCGATCCCTCAGACGGCACTGTATCCAAAACCGACATCAATCTCTCAAGGATATCACCACACGGGCTCAGGAACACTTCAGAAAACCCCTGTCACTAAATACAGTTCATCGCTAAATCTGTAACTGCAAGTTAAAGCTCCACTATGCAAAGCGAAAGCCATTTATCAACAACACCCAGAAACGCCGCCAGCTTCGCTGGGCCTAAGCTCCTCTAAGATGGACTGATGCAAAGTGCAAAAGTGTTCTGTGGTCTGAAAAGTCCACATTTCAATTTTTTGGGGGAAACTGTGGACATTGTGTCCTACGGATCAAAGACAAAAAGAACCATTCGAAATGTTCTAGGCGCAAAGATGAAAAGCCAGCATGTGTGATGGTATGGGGGTGTATTAGTGGCCAAGGCATGGGTAACTTACACATCTGTGAAGGCACCATTATTGCTGAAAGGTACATACAGGTTTTGGAGCAACATATGTTGCCGTCCAAGCAACGTTATCATGGACGCCCCTGCTTATTTCAGCAAGAAAATGCCAAGCTACGTGTTACAACAGTGTGGCTTCGTAGTAAAAGAGTGCAGGTACTAGACCGTCCTACCTGCAGTCCAGACCTGTCTCCCATCGTAAATGTGTGACGCATTATGAAGCGTAAAATATGACAGAAGAGACCCCGGACTGTTGAACGACTGAAGCTCTACATAAAACAAGAATAGGAAAGAATTCCACTTTCAAAGCTTCAACAATTAGTTTCCTCAGTTCCCAAACGTTTATTGAGTGTTGTTAAAAGAAAAGGTGATGTAAAACAGTGGTGAACATGCCCTTTCCCAACTTCGTTGGCACGTGTTGCAGCCTTGAAACTCTAAGATAATTATTATTTGCAAAAAAAATAATAATAAAGTTTATGAGTTTGAACATCAAATATCATGTCTCTGTAGTGCATTCAATTGAATATGGGTTGAAAAGGATTTGAAAATCATTGTATTCTGTTTATATTTACATCTAACACAATTTCCCAACTCATATGGAAACGGGGTTTGTAATACCAGACCAGTGGTTCTCAAACTTTTTTTTTTTTACCAAGTACCACCTCAGGAAACACATGGCTCTCTGAGTACCACTATAACAGGAGTCGGGAACCTTTTTGGCTGAGAGAGCCATGAAAGCCACATTTTTTAAAGTGTATTACCGTGAGAGCCGTATCATATGTTTTAACACTGAATACAACTAAATGCATGCATTTTTTCTCTAACAGGAGTCGGGAACCTTTTTGGCTGAGAGAGCCATGAAAGCCAAATTTTTTAAAGTGTATTACCGTGAGAGCCGTATCATATGTATTAACACTGAATACAACTAAATGCATGCATTTTTTAAGTAAGACCTACATTTTTAGAGTATAACTCTTATATTTTATATCATTTTTATTCTGAAGCTAACCAATAATAAATAAAATACTTCTTTGGCAACACTAAATTGGCCCTAGTGTGTGAATGTGAGTGTGAATGTTGTCTGTCTATCTGTGTTGGCCCTGTGATGAGGTGGCGACTTGTCCAGGGTGGACACCGCCTTCTGCCCAAATGCAGCTGAGATAGGCTCCAGCAACCCCCGCGACCCCAAAAGGGACAAGCGGTAGAGAATAGATGGATGGACTTCTTACCATTGATGTGACTTATTGAACAGGTGCGGTTGAAAACAGATGGATGGATTAAAATGCATAAGAATGTTTTATATGTTAAACGTTATTTTTAACACCGATTACTGGCGGAATTATTCATTACTAATCGTGTTAAGTAATGTCAGCTCAGATGTATTTGAGAGCCAGATGCAGTCATCAAAAGAGCCACATCTGGCTGTAGAGCCATAGGTTCCCTACCCCTGCACTATAATGACCAACATTAATATACAGTAGAATCGTAGGCCTAAGTATTCATTAAAACAAGGCAGAGGTTTTATTTAACACGTTTATTTTGTTTTTTTGGCCACTGTAACATTACACACAGTTTGAACAGTAACTGTCATGACTTTGACTTTGGCGCGGTTTGTTTTCCCATGATGCAAAGCGACTTGACTGGACACCACGTGAAGGTAATGACATAATTAAATTTTTACTTAAAAAAGGAACAAACAGAAAGCGCACACAGGGCGGAGAACCAACTTGGCTAAGAAAAACAAAAACTTGCACAAAGGCAGAACTATGGACATTTAACAAAAAAAACACTTACGGTGACATGAGCGAAGCAGCATGAACTATGAACATCAAGAGCTATGGCATAAACAGAGTCCAGAGTATCAGGGGTGAATCAAGAGTGATGTCGCCAGGCCGACTACCTGGCAACTATGGCTTAAATAATAGTGACGTGGTTATTGACAGGTGCGTGAGTCCCAACAGATCAGGTCCGTAAGTCGTGAACACACGACAGGTGAAACTAATGGTCGTCATGGTGACAAAACAAGGGAGCGTAAACAGCTACAAAGAGTCCAAAAAGGGACAAGCGGTAGAAAATGAATACATGGATGGATAGATGGATGTACTTTAATCAAGTGATTATTTGGCCTGCCACTAGATGGAACCTGGTACCACAGTTTGCAAATCCCTGCAGTAGCAAATCCCTGCAGTAGTCTACAGTACTTGTACATGACACATAGAAGTGTTAAAAACAAGACAGCATAACTCAGTGTTCAATGTTAAAACAGAGTGATACAAGAAAAAATTAACATTTATGAACACACAAAAGTACAGAAAATTGGTATTGATTATCACGTACAATGAATTGGTCCTATATTGACTTAAACTGTGAAAGGTACCTATCTCTTGCCAAGACTTAAATTATAGGTAAATACAACTTTTTTGGGGTGCATGCACCAAAAGAAAAAATCACATTTGGGTCAATACAGTAATTGGGTTATGTGTTAGTGTTCAAACATTGACGTGTTTCCCCTACCTGCATGTCAATAGTTTGTGATGGAGCTGACGTTTGTCGAAGCAGCGAAAGGCACCGACAAGCTGCTTTCTGTGAACCTGGAAGACGACTGCCCGAGGTGCGGCGGGAAGGGCAGCGAACCAGGAACCAAAGTGTCACACTGCCATTACTGCAACGGCACCGGCAAGGTGAGTTGTTCTTGCTGCACATGGAATTATTGAGTTTATGATTTAATTTTTCAACAATGTCTGTGTTTCCACTTAATAGGAGACGCTACACACGGGCCCTTTCATGATGCACGGTGCATGTCGGCGCTGCAGCGGTAAGGGCATCATCATAATCACGCCTTGCGTTCTGTGCCGAGGCTTGGGTCAGGCCACAAAGAGGCAAAATGTTACAGTGCCTGTTCCTGCTGGTAAGCTACCACCCTTCAATATCACACGAGAACGACAGGTGTCAAGACAATCCCTCATCATTTTAATGCTTATCTTGTGGCGTTTGTTTTCAGGGGTAGACAACGGGCAGACTGTGTGCATGTCTGTCGGCAGTAAGGAAATCCTCATTACCTTTCGGGTAAGTTATTAGTTAGTTGTTAAATAATAGTTAACATGTTTCATGGAATTTATATACCTTTCAATTTGGGTCATTCAGGTCCAGAAAAGTCCTGTGTTCAGGCGAAATGGAATCGACATTCACTCAGATGTAAGGATCTCCGTGGCACAAGCCATCCTTGGGGGCATGGCCACCACCCAAAGCCTCCACGAAACAATCAGCATACTTGTGAGTCATAGCTTAGTCAACGTTTTCAAAGGAATGTTCCTTCTGCCAATTTCATTTTGAAATGCAAGCCATATGTTCTGACCGCTGTTTTCAGATTCCCGCTGGCTGCCAAGCGGATCAGGTGATCCGTCTGCAGGGGAAAGGCATTCGGCGGATCAACAGTTACAGCTACGGTGATCACTATGCTCACATCAAGATCAGAGTGCCACAGTAAGCGATCTCTTTGACCACATTGCCATTATATCAACGAGGAACTGCACTTTTTTAGTTGTATTGCTGCAACAATGCATCAGGCAGCAATATTTGATAATTCCTTTAAATTATACTTTAACCAATATTGTGATTCAGGATAACAAAACATACTACGCTATAAGAATTGCCTTCAGTCTTCTGTAAGAGAGCTGGCTGATGCAGTCCCGCTCACATTTTGTAGCTAAAAGTGGACATTCTAAAATGTGCTGAAACTGGTCAGAAAACAAGCTTAAAATCACCTCTGTGCATATTTCAGGGGGAATTTTACTTGTTGAGATAATTTTTTGTTCCAAAACTATGAAAAGAGTGCCAACATTGTCAGCATTAGAGGGGCCATTGTAATCCTGCTGATGAGATCATCATCAACAATACAATAACTAGTCTGTAACACACCAATTTTACAGTAGTATTGCAAAATAACATTTTAAAGCTCATGCTGAGATGGAAAAAAGCATCTGGGTACTGACCACTAAGGACTTCAATTCAATTTCCATCTTTTAGAGTTATTATATTTTGGAAAATGCAATGTTGAAGACGGAACAGCTGTTAATGCGTATGTCTTTTGACACTGCACTATTTGGGAACCCATGTCACCCATTAGGGATCCACTCTTTTGTCTTTTTCTACATAAAATCCAATCCCCTCATTTGATTTTGGATGTTTTTGTCCACAGGAAATTGACGCGGAAGCAGCGAACTCTGATGCTAAGCTATGCCGAGGATGAGAACGATGTTTCTGGGACTGTTAATGGTGTCAAGTGGTCTCCAGGTGAGTTTCATTTTTTTCAGTTAAGCCATAATACCCAACAGAGAGAGAAAGAGTAAATATTAATAAAGGGCTAGACAATTATAATAATCTTAACATTACATTTTTTTATTGTGCAGTGGAGGCATAATTAATAGCAACCAGCAGAGGGTACAATCAATGTCAGGATGAACTTTTGTGCTGCTTAAATGGATGGCCTTAAAGGTAAACTGCACTTTCTTTTTAATTTTGCCTTTGTTCACAATCATTATGAAAGACATGACGACGGAATGCATTTTTATATAAAAGTAAATAAAAGTCCACTTTTAGCGGCACCAATTGGAGATCCTCTATTTTTCCCATAAAATCCAATAAATAATCAAAAACCGCAAACAATACTCCATTTACGTTTCATGATTTAAATATTAACCAAGTATTAGTGAAAGACATGCACCTGGGGATAGGTTGATTGGCAACACTAAATTGGCCCTAGTGTGTGAATGTGAGTGTGAATGTTGTCTGTCTATCTGTGTTGGCCCTGCGATGAGGTGTGGACTTGTCCAGGGTGTACACCTCCTTCCGCCCGATTGTAGCTGGGATAGGCTCCAGCGGATGGATAGTGATGTATTGTTATTATAAGCGCTAACGCAGACAAACTATAGCGGCACTGTGATCACTTCCGTGTCGGCTACATTATAAGCGAACATTTGCTTGCATTTATTTTTGTATTTAGAATGCAAAAAAAAAAAACATCCATCGTCATGTCTTTAATAATGGTTGTAAACGATAGGCAAAATTCCCTTAAAAGTTTAATTCCTCTTTAAAGGGTAACAGGACTTGTTTTGTTTTGCCTATTGTTCAAAATCCTTATTGAGACAAGAAAACAAACTGTTTATTTTTTATTTTTTGCATTCTAATTTGTAATAATTGGCTTGTTTTAGGTGGCTAGCAGTGCAGCTAATGGGAAGAATCCATTCTACCTCTGAATCACTTTTAAAATGTATCCAAAAACCGCCAACAATACTTCATTCACCTCCCATAACCTGTATAATAACCACACTGTAGTGACATTGTTATTGTAAGAGCAAACACTGAGGAACTCTTTTTGTAATGTACTAATGTTAAATATGGGTGAATAAACACGACATCTATTCTGGTTCACAACTTTTAATCAACTGCAGCACAGAGGAAAAACCGCAAACACTTTTTCCTTCCCGCCCATCAACATGAGCATGCGTTAACTCCGTATATGGAGAAACATGTTAACAATCTCCCTATCTTTTATATAAAAAAAAATTAAATAGCACATGTTTCATAAGAACAAATACATTTCTTTTTAAAGAACAGAAACAATACAATCAACACATGTTTCTTAAGAACAAATACATGTCTTTTTAAACAAAAGAAACAATACAATCAACTTAGGTAAGAACCCATTTTCCTTCACTCAATGCTTTCAAAAGCATCAAGGGTGATGCCCCCTTTTTCGTAAGACAGTCAGCTAGTTGAGCTTTTGTTGCTGACCAAAGTACCTTTTGTATTTTTTTGTTGTGAATAAGTTCTTTGATGCCACTTATATCTAACCGAAGCCTTTTCTCTGTTACCTGTTTTGTTGATCGAAGAGCATCATAGAGGGAATGATTATCAGTCACACAAACTAACGCTGGAGCATTTAGACCAGCGGTGCTAGTAGTGAGCTCAGAATAAAGGGTGGCAAGAAACACTGCATTGTCTATTCCATCCGACATGGCCAGAGTTTCTCCGGCAAGGGTGCTTCGCACCACACGTCGAATTCTCTTGGACTGCCAGAAAAGGGGGGGAGAATTTACCTCCTTTTCCCATTAGGGTGATCAACATACCCCCTTGTGTACCTCCATCAGGAAGATTTCCTACTGAAGCATCGCTGAATACAGTTAGGTTTAAGGCAGTATCAGCTTTAAGTTTACGAACTAACTTATTAGCAGTGTGAATTGATTGCACAGTCGCATTCTTTAGACTAGATGCCAGACCACAAGAATCAAACATTACATCAGGTCTTGTCTGTTTTGCAACCCAGAGTATCTGTCCTATTTTTGATCTGAGTTGTTCTTTTTCTGTTTCATTAAGAGGAGCATCTCTTTCTAGAGCACGGACTGGCTGTAAGTGAATGGGGTGCAGACTTTCAATGTAGCTGTGCTGATGCAACTGTACAGAATCATTAACAGTTTCAATATCCATTCCCAAATAGCAGAAATTGTCATGTTCCTCACGTCCCACTTGGAACCCAGACTTCAGTTTAGGGATCACATTTTCTGAAAAGTTTGATGAGCCTGCCCACATAAAATCATCTACATGACATGCGAGTACACCTGTCACTGTGTTGTCATCATCCAGCCAATAAAATACTCCTGGGTCTACCTGTGACACTTTGACACCTGTGCTCAGCATGATTTCCTTCACTTTGTTGTACCAATAGAGAGATGCATCAGCAAGCCCATACACACACTTCTTTAGTTTCCAAATAACCCCCTTACAGTTAGCTTCTGGAGGAGGGTTGACATAAATGTCTCTCGACAACTCCATACCCTGTAAAAAGGCAGACTTAATGTCCATGGAATGGACTTTCCAATGATTTTGACAAATGAAACTTAGCAATAGCCTTAGAGATTCAGAAGCACAGGTTGGTGAATCTTTTTGTAGATTTTTTAAATTAAGTTCTTCAAACCCCCTTGCTACAAGTCTGGCTTTGGGTACAATACCAGTGTCACTTTCTTTGAGACTACAGACCCACCTAGTGGAGATACACTTTTGTCCTGTATTTTCAGTCTCTTCAAAAACATTATTGCTTTTCCAGCTTTCTATCTCTGCCTGTTTGGCTGCATCAAATGATATGTCTTTTGTTATGAGTACATCAGCCTCCCCGACGGCTGACTCAGTGTTAAGATGCTGTACACACGACATGTCAACAGCCTCTTTTAGTCCAGTACTGCCATCAGGCTCAATATGCTGCACATTATACCAGTTTTTATAGGTTCCTGTTGCTTTACCTGCTCTACTGAGTACTTTAGCCTTACATGTAACACTTGTATCTCTTTTCACAAAAGTTACAATCTGTCCTGTTTTTAACTTCACATTAGAAGCAGGGAGAAGATTATCACAGGCGCTGTGCTTCATTTGAGGTGCATCACTTTGAATTACACCTTCACTTGTGTTTCCCTCTCCATCACTGTCATGTTCACTTTCACTGTCTGTGTTTTTTTCATTATCTGAGCTACATGATGGTCTGTGTAAAGCATCTGTATCACTATCAGCGGTTATGTTCTCTTCTTGTTTTTCACATCCTGTTTCAGTGTGAACATTACTTTGTGTAATTTCCTTGTCTTTAATATGTGTGTGCACCTTATTAAGTCGTGAGTGATGAACTCTAACTAGAATACCTCCATGTCTTACAAACACAACAGCTCCCTCTACCAATCACCACTCCTGGTCCCTTCCACTCTGCACTATCTCCTAGTTTATAGTAAACCTTTTCTCCTGTATCATATTTTTCATCTGTGTCTCTAAGCTGTTTTCTTAATGCCCGTCTTATCCTCTCTGAACATTCAACTTCAGTGAAAGCCTTCCTTGAGGCATGCAAAGCTGATATGTGTTCTCCTACTCTTGTGCTCACTGTAGTGCCCTCTAGTGCAGGTAGCTCATTTACCAATACATTGGGAAGATTAGGATTTTGACCAAATACCAGTTGATGTGGACTATAACCATGTACACTGTGCATGCAGTTCTTAGCCATTAAGGCCCAGTCCAAGGCAGTGCTCCAGTCACAATCTTTTTCGTGTTTAACTTTCTGGATGATGTTCGTGAGTGTCTGATTATGACGTTCCAACAGTCCGTTGCTCCATGGGCTGTATCCTGCGGTTGTCTTGATCTCGATATTGAAGTTTTCTGCCATGTCCCTGAACTCTTCATTGTTAAATTATCCTCCGTTGTCACTGAGGAGCTTCTTGGGAGGACCATGGACACTTATCCATGTGTGGATGAAAGAGTTGACAATTACAGAAGATTTCTTGGTTTTCACAATATTTCCAGCGCTGAAACGTGGGAAATGGTCCATTATATGTAAATACCAAATGCCTGACTCAAGCTCGTGCAGGTCCACCGCCAGTTTCATTGTATTCCGAAGCAAGAGGCAAACCAACAGCTGGCTTTGGCTTTGTCTTGCTATATCTTTGGCACGTTTCACATGCATCCACTATTTGTTGCAAAATAGTGAGACAGTCCTGGTCTTTGTTCCCTGAACTTTGAATTAGCCTATGCAGACGATCTGCTGATGCACGGCCAAATTGTTAGTGAAGTTTGAGGAGGACCTTGTTCTTTTCGATTGTGGACATGTTTTCTGTTACAATCAGGACTTAATCTTCAGCAAATAAATCTTGAATCTGACATTCCATGTCATCTTTGTCTCTTATGTCTACACAGTAATGTCCTGAGCTGGTAAACTGAAGAGGTATCTGCTGCTTAAACATCACTACCCTGTCGTTTTCTATGTCTAACGTAGTTCCTGCCTTTTTTAATGATGTTTTACTCAGCAGGAGAGGAATATCAACTTTGACAACTTCTGTCTCAATGTTACACTTTGTCCATCCTATTTTAGCAGGTCGATGCACTTTTCTGGTGGAATGAATCACATTTCCATCTCTAAAGCGAAACAGTCTGTTGCTAGACCTTTCTGTACTTCTTAGCTTATTTACCTGCTTTTCATTGAGATTATGTACAAAACTTTCAAGCCACTTTTCTCCACACACTGTGCGAGTGCAGGCGGTGTCTATGATCGCTGAGCTAGCTGCTTCAGTCATAAAAATCTCAGCTTTAGACTGGGGATCATTCGTTAACAGCGTGATATTAACTTCATCCAAATTGTCATTTTCAGTCAATCTTACTTGTTCGTGCTTTTTGTGCGGGCAGTCCTTTGCCCAGTGGCATGTGCTTTGACAGACGGCACATCGTGATCGTTTACCGTACTTATCCAGTGGGTTTGTACCCGGTAACGGCGTCACCGATCTTCGTTGACCACGTGGAAACGGTGTGTTTGGTCTTCCTCTCCATTGTGGCTGTTCTGTGAGGAAAGCTGCATCCTGGTTCAGTTGTATCTCGCTTGACTTGCCCGTTGTTTTACCTCCGAATATCCGTTTGAGAGCTGACTTCATTGACGAGAAGCTTAGCTCCGTGTTAGCCGTCAGTCCTAGCTGCCTGTCTTTCTCATCGAGGCAGGCTGTGTCAAGAAGTTTGAAGGCTAACACCGCATCAGGGAGTGTCATATTGTACATTTTCATCCGGTTGTAGCGCTGTTCAAAGTCAATAATATAGTCCACCATTGAACTGGAAATATTTTTGGTGATGCGGTCGAAATACGTGTACGCTTCGTATGCGCGATCCTTTTCCTCTTTCAGGAAAACGTCATCCAGTTTTGCAAATAATGTCGTCATACCGTTGTCATTGTCCAACTCCTCCGCAGTATATCCCTTGCTATTTCTCTGGCTCTCCCTTCAAGTCCCAAAGCCACAGCCAGTGCTTGCTTTTTCTTATTGAGTTCTGTAACCCTCCATCCATCCATTTTCTACCGCTTATTCCCTTTCGGGGT